>NC_054372.1:190879653-191077153 GCF_017654675.1 Xenopus laevis
AATACCCTTTACCATGTGCTATTTGCCCCATTAGCACTCTTTAGAGGCAATTTTAAAGGTTCTGGATGAAGATCCTAAATAACACAAAATTGTGCCTAGAGTGTTTACGTAACACTTGTGTCTAGGGCCTTGTTGTGCTGTGCACCTACTGCCTAATTAAAAACCCAGTGTGGAGTGCAGAGCACAATGCTGAATGGTGCAAGACAGTCCTGTCCTCACCACCTGCCATAGCCATAATGAGCAATTTAGGGAGCATCTTCCACATCACGCCCCCCCCCATGAATACAGTGCTGCTAAATGCCAGCAGTGTTGTATTTTCTGGGGGTAGTGCAAAAATATGCACCCCTACAGTGCAGTGCAGAGTGCAAACGGGAAAAAAATGTAAAGGTGTAATGTTATTTGTACTCTGTACTACACTTTCTAAATATCCCAATAGAGTTTAAATCTGGCATTTGCTAATGAACCCTAACCTCTATTTTTCTATTGCCACGAGCCAATACCGCATAAACACTAATAAATCCATAATTCTAAGGAAAAAAAAAGACTCAGTATTTTTGTAGTTAATGGATAGATGCTCCATTCTTGTTATACAAAATAAATGCTTGGGGAGCAGATGTTCAAGAGTCTCTCTTTTCTTTTTTTTCAAATACTGCATTTATTTCTTATAACCTCAGACTCTGAGAAGCTACAAGTAAATGGCTAGCCAAACATGAGCAGATTACTTAAAACACTCGTCTCGAGCTCGGCAATAATTTAATTAGTATTTTTAAACATTTTTAGGACAAATGTTTTAATGTCTCATTAGCGAAATGAATAAAAACTCAAGTTAAACCAGTTGATTTGCCGCAATGAAACATTTTACTGCCATTTTCTCTGACAATACATTTTAGTGACCATTTATTAGATCTTTCTTTTCGACTAATGATATGGAGAACCACCATAATTAAGAATTAATGTTTTATCCTCTTCCTTTCTGTTGCTGTTTCATCCATGTCTTATTTGCTTCTTCAGAATCGTGTGTTGTGATTTTTATTTTCATAGAGTTCTGCCAGTTGGATAGGGGATCTATAATTCCTAGAAGAGCTTAATTTAAAGGAGAATGAAACCCTCAGTAGAAACTGGGCCAAACCCTTTCTGAGCCTCTTGCTCTTGACCAGCACCATTTAGGACCCCCTAAACTCAGCTGTTTCCTCTACCTTGTTCAATAAAAGCAAAGAAAAAATACAAGCCTTAATATATTTTTACTTTTGTTCTGCATATACAGGTATTTGTATTAATGTAACAGTGAGTTAGGGACAATAGGACAACACAGTAAACAATCTAGACTGAATCTGTATCTACTCCAGACATTCCTCCACTAGTTGATGCAAAGTACCATGTACCATAAGCCTAATGGGGTTTTTTGTCTCTTTCTCTGAGACAAAAAAACATTGATAGACTAAAACAGTCCATCAAAAGCTGAATGTTTAGACATTGATAGACTAAAACATTCAGCTTGAAGACTTAGCTTCAAGAATGGGTTAGTTGAAGCATTGAACTGAAGTGTCCATGGCCCACTGGGGCTGCCACGTCAGGTCCCGCCCTTCATCCCAGTCTTAAGCTGATGCAGCAACCTCATGTGCACCCCCCATGTACCTTATATTTTTCTGTTACAGATGCAATCACAAGATGTCTGGGGAAGCAGCAATAGCTTCATGTGTGGAGCAGATCAAGACTGGGTCGTTGGGTTCCTCCATTTTTTTTTTGTCCCACCATCCCAGTCCAACACTGGTTGGATTTGTTTTTAAGTCAACAACTGAAAGCTGTAGTTGGCATGTTGCAGGCTACTAAATTATGGTTATTCATGTATTTCTACAGTACAACTAAACTGCTTGTATGGCACACACATCAACAGACAAAATATATCCAGCTCTCGCACACCACAATTCAATTAGATATCTGGTGCTCTGTGGTAGAGGTTCGGCAACCTCACAATCTGTTAGAAGTACAAAGTATCCACGGCACACAGCTTAGTGTAAGCAAGGATCTCCTTGCACGTTTATTGCGGTAGTGAGCTCACTACCGCAATAAACGTGCAAGGAGATCCTTGCTTACACTAAGCTGTGTGCCGTGGATACTTTGTACTTCTAACACACATCAACAGTTCACAGTGGAGAAGAAGCGTTAAGGGGTGATATGATAACTATGTATAAATATATAAGGGGATCATATAATAATCTCTCGAATGCTTTTGTAGTGCTATAGTAAAATGAGTGCACCGTTATCTAACTATGAGCTCCACTCCCAATATTGTGCTCCAGATGAAACCTTAAATCTTAGGGAGTAAGCCCTTACAAATGGTGTGGAGGCAGGGTGTAGTGTAACTGTAACTTTATGCAGGGTTTAATAATTGGGAGCCAGTGGTTCTGATAACTTAACCAATGAACATATTTATTGTACAAGAACAATCCTCAATGGAGTGTACATAAGAGCAAAACAGGATCATAGAGCACAGTGGATAGGCATATAGTCACAGCACCCTTGGTCAGTATTACACCCCACAGGCAAGGGAACATATACAGCTGCAATGAAGGTACACCCAGCTTTCAGCCTTTTCCCTAAGTGGAACCCAGGGGAATTACTACATCCTTAACTCTATGCACTTAGTCCCTACTTCTGGGCAATTAGTACCCAGGATCTTAATCCCTCTGACTCTCCTCATTGGAGCCTTAGGCTGCTCAGCTTAATAGAGGTCATTCCTAGAGTGACCTCTAAGGGTAAGTAGCCTATCCTTACTAGACCTGACCTGTCTAAGTTCCATAGAAAAGAATTTCGCTGGCACACAGGATTTTAGGCTGCAGGGCAAGCCCTTGCAATTTTTTAATGCAGTGCAGGTGGACACCTGCACTGCATTAAAAAATTGCAAGGGCTTGCCCTGCAGCCTAAAATCCTGTGTGCCGGCGAAATTCTTTTCTATGATTCTGTGAGGTGGCCGATGCCTCTATCGTTGTGCACCAGGTGATTATATCAGGAAAGGTGGCGTCGGTGTGCGGTTAATCCTAAATCTTCTTGGCTGTCTAAGTTCCACTCAAGCTCTGTCTGCCTGCTCAGGCTAGAGCCAGCACAAGATGGACCCTGAGAGCATGGCTACAAAGGGTTTTATATTTTAGCACAGTGCCATCTACTGGTCACATTTGCTAACAGCAGGGGCATAGCATGAGGCAGAATAATGAAATAGCTCCCCTTTTAGAGCCCATTTAGGCTTCTATACCACTGGGGTTTTGCCTGCCAATATTATAAGGGGTGTCTAATTTACTCTACACTTTATTTACCAGTAGCTCCTTCCAGCTGACACAAGGTCACCCATTCAGATTAGAAGAAAAAAGGTTCCGGCTAAATATTGGAAAGGGTTTTTTTTATAGTGAGAGCTGTGAAGATGTGGAATTCTCTCGCTGAATCAGTGGTACAGGCTGATACATTAGATAGCTTTAAGAAGGGGTTGGATAGTGTTTAGCAAGTGAGGGAATATAGGGTTATGAAAGATAGCTCATAGTACAAGTTGATCCAGGGACTGGAGTCAGGGAGGATTTTTTTCCCCCTCTGAGGCAAATAGGAGAGGCTTCAAATGGGGTTTTTCGCCTTCCTCTGGATCAACTGGCAGTTAGGAAGGTTATATATAGACTTAAAAGGTTGAACTTGATGGATGTTTGTCTTCTTTCAACCTAACTTACTATGTTACTAAATAACAAAAAACTCAGCATAGACAGGGGTGAACATTTTCTCACCATAAGAGTTGCACTCTTCTGCATTCAACTACTGGAGTTGCTATGTGTGTGTTGACTAAGCTGTTATCAGTGCTGCTCTTACAGCAAGGCCATATCAGTACCATTAAAGGATACTAATCACTTTAAGTTATAGAGGCCAGTTTCTGACATCAGAGCATGCCATACATATGGTTATACAGGATAATTCCCATGTTGTAAATGATATATGATTATAAACAGTTTGTATAATATGAAATGAGTTTCAAGACCGGCGTAGCAAGGACCAGGGCATGCAATTCTGTATGACTCTGTATGATATCTTTACAGTAAGTGATCTATATTTTTCAATATAGATCACTGAAATTCAAGGGAATTTTCGAAGTAAAAAAATTCGAAATTCAAAGTAATTTTTTGGATACTTAGACCATCAAATAGTATAATACGACTTCGAATTTACTTCGATTCGAAGAAAAATCGTTTGAATATTCGACCATTCAATAATCGAAGTACTGTCTCTTTAAAAAAACTTAGACTTCGATAGTTCACCAAATTAAACCTGCCGAAGTGCTATGTTAGTCTATGGGGACCTTCTAATGCCTTTGCCTATATTTCACTTCGAAATTCGACCTTTGATAAATCTGCCCTAAATGTATTTTTTAACAGTCAGGCTGTTTACATACTGTCCAGGTGGAAAACCTAACTGGGCAATGTTTGGCAGTGCCTAGATGTGACCCATAGGCCACCAGAATGTTGGAATCTATTGCTGCATTTTATTACTTGCCAACCCAGGTCTGGAACTTTTGGCTTTCCCACAAATCTGGACCTATGTACATCCTTAGTCCATCACTAAACATCATGTCAGGCAATGTACTTAAAGAAATTGCACTGAAAAGAAATTGCACTGAACATTGTGAGAGAACATGTGAGAAGTTTGTGGCTACATCTGTAGATAGATCTAGGTGTCATCTGTATAGTGATGGCACCAAATAACCAAATCAATCTTCCTAAAGATGTGGTGAAGACTTAATGGAGCATCGAACCTAAGACAGAGCCTTGAGGAACACCAACAGAGCCAAAAAGTGGGACAGAGACAGAAATGTAAAAATTCAACATTATAAGATTGATCCTAAAAATAATGGTTTAACCAAGGAGAGAGAGAGAGCAGTGTTATTCCTGTCAATAGTATAAAACATTGATTTAGTGGGTGGTCAAACTGTGTCATTGACTGCTTAAAGGAAGAGCATGAAATATTGACCTTTAGATTAGGAGAAGGTCATTCGCTATTTTGTTGTGAGCAGATTCTACTTAGACATAAAATGGTGGTTGAGAATCTAGACTGGCATCTGGACACAAGTATTTACAGCTTTTCTAAAACAAAAAGGCTGAAAAATAGTAGATGGGTTGGTAGGGGACCGGAAACAAGGGCAGATCTTCTGAAGAAGGAAGACATAGGAGACATTAGTTATTTAAGGAGAAAGGAAAAGAAGAAAGTGAATTGTTGAATAGAAGAATAAGTGCAGGGCAACATGAGCTTATGTGGCAGGTTGTCTGAGCAAATCAGAAGATGAGTAAGAGGCTGTCACGGCCGGCACCCAACACCAGAACAAATGCCAAGGACCCTGGTTTCACCAGTAGTGTGACCACCTTTGGGCTTCGGGAGAAGCCCTCAGCTTAATTGGGTGCCACCTGGACTTAACGAGGGGTACAAGGCGAGGTGTTCTGGCTGGCAAATAGCAAGAGTCTTTGGCCAGAAGGTCAAGGACAAGGCGTCTGGTGGAAACGGAACAGACCAGATCAGGACAGGCAGATAACAGAATCGTCAGGCAAGCAAGGGTTTGAAAACCAGATAATCAGACAGACTGGATAAGGCAGAAGGATGGTCAGACAGGCTGGGTCGAGGCAGGCAGATATCAGAATCGTCAGGCAGGCAAGGGTCGAACCGTGTTGTCAATTAAGGGGTTAAGCAGGAAGAGTTGTCGCAGGCAGGCAAGGGTCAGGATACAGAATGCAGAGTAGACAGGAACAGGCAGGGTCAAACACGGATAATCAGGATAGCAAATTCAGGAACAGGTAGCACAAAGCTCAGGAAACCACAGGATAAGATCCTATGACGGGCACTGTGCACTTTGTGAATTTATCCTGAAGAAGGGAGGCTGTGTTCCCCCCGAAACGTTGATTGTTGGTGGCATTAATAAAAGGGGTACAATCCCCGACTGCAACATTGGTGTGTGCGGACCGTTTTTGAAATTGTACAGCAGTAAGGAGACCGGGCTTGGTCAACGGAGGACCAGCACCACCACGCAGAAAAGTGGAAGGAGGTGTGCGGTAATACAATATTTCATTGAGTAGTGTAATGGCACTTCTGATAGTGTCAATTTTGTTTTTGAAGTGCTCAGCAATATCTTGAGCAGAGACAGATGTGCACGGAGGGGGTGGAGAAGGGGAAAGAAGATTGTTAAAGGTGGAGAAAAGTTGTGCCTGTTTTTTAGAAAGGGAGTTAATGAGTGAAGTGAAGTACGTTTGTTTGGCATGGGAAGGGCTGGTGCCTTTTAGGAGCACAGGGCAGATTTGCTGCTCCAAAAATCTGATTCCAAGCGGGATTTGCGTCTTTGTAGAGCTTTGGTATGAGCAGTATGCCATGGTTGAAGTGGTTTGGGTCTAGCACGTTTCGTTTTTGCAGGAGCAAGCTCGTTAAGGGCAGTGGTGAGACTACTATAGTAGACAGAGATAGCAACATTAGGACAAGAGAAGGCTGAGATATTAGAGTGAAGAGAGTCAAAGGAAGAAGAGAGATGTGACACGTCTAAAGTTTGCAAGTCATGGTAAGTACGTGTTTGGGGAACAGCAGGGGGTGAGGAGAGAGTTAGTGAGAGTTGAAATGTGACCATATTGTGATCAGAGAGGGGAAACGGTGAGTTAGTAAAATTGGTGGTTGAACAGAGTCTGGTAAATATAAATCCAGAGCGTCACCATTGAAGTGAGAGGGGGAGTCTGAGCACAAATATAAGCCTAAGGAGGATGTTAGTGAAAGCAGTTTGGAGACATAAGGGATGTTAATATTGTTAACGGGTATATTAAAGGAAAAGGCAATCCAAGGCGCCTGTAGTGAGTTAATAATAGAAAGCAGTGGGATTTAGGAGAAGGACAGTCCTGTTATACTTGGGGGTGCCAAAAGTTAGTCACCCCCAATTGATGGCATTTACTTACTTGACACCCCAGGCTGGTGCTCCTATCAGGAGAAAAAATGCACCGGCCTTGGGTTATTCCAGCGAGGACCACAGATTGAGCGTCTTCCATGCTTCTTTCTTCTCGCGGGTGTGCATGCTCAGTAGAGCAAAATGCTGAAATTTAACGGAGAATTGGCCTATTTCATTCTACTGCACATGCATCTGCCCTGGGAAATTTGCAGAAAGAAAAAGTCGATAGGCGTTCACTCCGTGGTGCTTGCTGGAAAAATCCCGGCCTGGTGCAGTTTTCTTCTGATAGGAGTGTCAGGTAAGTAAATGCGATCACTTGGGGGTGCCTAACTTTTGCCACCCCAAGTAAATAGGCCTTTCCTTCTCCTTTAAAACAGGGTGACTAGACCACAACAGCCTCCCACCTACTGCTTGCTCTGAGTGCATCCCACCAAGGAGTACTGTATCCACATGGAAGCTCAGTGATTTTTTATGTGCATTTGGCATATTTCCCCATTGTTATAAATCTGTAAAACTGAATCTGTCATTTATTTACATGACTGTTTCAGATAATGTTCATTGTTGAAGCGACTGTAGGTGGCTGAGGAAAGTGCTCTTCCTATGCTCATGACACATAGGGGGTTATTTATCAAAGTCCGAATTTATCTCATTATTTTGATTAAAAAAGTCCAACCAACTCTGAATTGTTGATTGGACCTTATTTATCATAGAAAAAGCTTGCTAAAATCAGTTTGGGCAAAAAATCTGAAAAATTCTAATTTTCCAGCAAAAAGTCCAATTTTCCCATCAAAAAGTCAGATTTTCTCACGAAATCAGACATTTGCCTCCAAATTTGGAAACTTCCGATTTTTGGTCGAAACTCAGCGCGGACCATGATATTGAATTGGAACCTTTGCCATTGACTTCTACAGGACCTCGACAGTTAGGAGATGTCTGATTTTCAGATTCAGACTTTTTTCAGCCTTGTGTATAATAAATTCAGAAAAAATCAAATTTTTTTTGGTAAAAAAAAATCTGAATTTTTTCACGATTTTTGTATTCGGAGTTTGATATATAACCCCCATAATGTCGTATTGCCCACTGGCATTTTCAGCCGGTAGTGAAGCTTTAATGGAGAACATCATTAATTACAAACTACAGGCTCTTCATCAAAGTTTGGTTTATTCTTTGCTGCCTGGAAAATGCAGGCAGAGGATATGCTGCTTGTTTCATGAACCAAGTCATGACCTCAGAGAATATCTAGTATAGGTAAATTTTAAAACAACTGGACTTGCTGAGTAATCAATCAAGAAGTTTCACTACTCATCCGAGCAGCTTCTTCAGTTCAACTGACTGGTGTGGGAATTTCTCGGCATATAAACTCTTCCACTAATCCATTTACAATGGCACATTGTAACTCTTCAAAGAGGTGACATCTGAAGAAATTCACAGAGGTGTAGATTCTGTGTAGTTACTGTGATCGGATTATCCAATGTGTCATGCAACTCCTAGATACAGGTGTTACTTGTGAGAGTTGCATGAATGGATGTGTGAAGTGTTCTGAATCCGCCGGGGTACAGATGTTAGAACAGCATTGTATGTAGCAGACAGGTGGTCTGTTTAGGGATGGTTTCTCCACCTTGACATGAATCGCCTCTTTCACGCCTCGTTCAAACTAGCGGTCTTCTTTATCCAATATTTGGACCTTGCTATCTTCAAAGGAGTGTCCCTTGTCTTTTAAGTGTAGAAAGACAGCTGAGTTTTGCCCTGTAGAGTTCTCCCTCCAATGCTGAGCCATTCGCTTGGAGAGCAGTTGTTTTGTCTCCCCAATGTATAGATCTGTGCTCTCCTCACTACACTGGACTCCGTATACCACATTGCTTTGTTTTTCTTTAGGGGTTGGATCCTTTGGGTGTACCAGTTTTTGTCTCAGTGTGTTGCTAGGTTTGAAAAACACAGGGACGTGGTGTTTTTTAAAAATCCTCCTGAGTTTCTCAGACACTCCAGCTACATATGGGATGACTATGTTTCGCCTACTCGTCTCCGGGTAGTTATTTCTATTGGTGTTCCTGTTGGGCTTGGTTGCTGCTGTTTTGACAAAGGCCCAGTCTGGGTAGCCACACGCTTTCAAAGCTCCTCTGAGATGTTTTTGCTCTTTGCCTTTGGACTCTGTATCAGTTGCCACACATTCCACCCTATGGTGCAGAGTTCTAATGACCCCCAGTTTGTGTTCCAGAAGATGGTGGGAATCAAACAACAGATATTGATCCGTATGAGTGGGGGGGCCTTCGACACCACCTGTCTGCTACATACAATGCTGTTCTAACATCTGTACCCCGGCAGTTTCAGAACACTTCACACATCCATTCATGCAACTCTCACAAGTAACACCTGTATCTAGGAGTTGCATGACACATTGGATAATCCTATCACAGTAACTACACAGAATCAACACCACTGTGAATTTCTTCAGATGTCACCTCTTTGAAGAGTTACAATGTGCCATTGTGATTGGATTAGTGGAAGAGTTTATATGTCGAGAACTTCTCACACCAGTCAGTTGAACTGAAGAAGCTGCTCGGATGAGTAGTGAAACGTCTTCATTGATTACTCAGCAAGTCCAGTTGTTTTAAAATTTACCTATACTAGATATACCATGACCTGGATGAATGAAAATCTTCATAGACCTCAGAGAATTTTCCCTGGCTGACCCCTGTGATGTTATCAACTGAGACAAAGGTGACCTGTCCACCTTGCTAGATAAACTTGACCCCACTGAGATTGCTGCAGTTTTCCCTTAGACATTGAAGTAACTTTTGTAAAACTATTTCCTTTAATGAAATGATTAAAGAAGAAAGAAATGAATAGAGTATAATACAGATGTGTCACCTGTTATCCAGAATGCTTGGCACCTGGGTTTTTCCGGAGGGAGGGGATCTCTCCGTAATTTGGATCACAATTCCTTAAGGCTACTAAAAAATCCTTTAAACATTAATTAAACTGAATTGCAATAAGGATTATTATATCTTAGTTTGGATCAAGTACAAGGTACTGTTTTATTATTTCAGGGGAAAAAGTAATCATTTCTTAAAATTGTAATTATTTGATTAAAATAGAGTCTATGGGAGAAGATAAGATAATGGGTTTTTGGAAAACATATCCCATACCTGTATGTATACAGTATTTACTTTGTATTGGGAATGAAATATGCTGTTAGTTTTGCTGTTTGTTTTATAATTTTTTCAGTAATCCAAATAATTAACGTAATTGTTATTTTTACAAAAATTTTAAACTGTTTTTACTTCTTCTTTTAAACACACTAGATTAACTGTTGCTCCACAAGATTTTCAAACGCAAATAAAAGCCTTGTCATGAAACTGTTCCTTTAAACTCTGTCTAGACATGTAAAGTTTACTTTATGGGAAAATGTTTCAGAAAGTGCATTTTTATAGGAGCCACCTGGCTGGAGGTTCTTTCCATACAAACATGGTACTGATCTTACAACATATTTTGACTTTCTTTCCTATAACACAGAGAATGTCAAGGCCCCATTCATCAGGCAAACTTATCGTAGCTGAAATCACATGGTGAAATTTCAACAATTTCTATTCACAAGTCAGATTTCCTGGATTTCAGCTGCATAATTCAGATCACAAAGGTTAATTCAAGGCGTGACTTGGGCTCGAATCTTCTGATAAAAAATGTCTCTGGACACAAACCAAACCAAGTCTTCCAAATTAGATTACCGGACTATATTCGGCAGCAGCTAGAAATGACAAGATTTCATTACATTTTATGAGCTGCCTCACAGGTGAAATTGCTGAACATATTATAAAGGTTTTGCTGCGTTTCTGAACAGCGTTTTATGGTTTGTACTCATCAAACATACTGAGGTTATAAGAGGGAACTCTGGCATTGTTGCCTTTGATGTTACAGATTGATTAAATATTTTGTAGCTTCAGCTTTTCTGTCGTCAGCTTTGTTGACTAATTTTATTAGTCAATTAGTCAGTTTCATTATGACTTGACAAAAGTAAATTCACTAAGGTTCATATATCAGGGATCAAAGCACCAACTATTGATGACTAAGTAAACTGTACCTTGATCCATGGGATTATGAAGAACTTATTTTGGGGAAAAAGTCATTGACATTTTTACTCAATATTATTAAGATAATGGGGTGTGAGTAACATTTTACTCAGCATTAGATTGAACCTTTAGGGCACTGGTAGAATTCCCCATATTCCCTGGCCCTTGTGGGCCCCACCACCCCAAACCCAGGAAGTAACTCCATGGTACGCATTGGGAAGATAGGGTGATTCATGTCCATGTGGGGTCTCCAAGGCTATGGAAGTGGACATTCTAAGTGGCAGCCCCGGGACCCAGACATTCCAGTCCAACATTGATTTTACTACATTTCCATTATAAGATCTACAACTACGTCAACATCCCTCTGACTTTCAGGAAAACGTTTTAAAGTTAATACATTTTATACAAATCAGCAGAAACCATGAAAGTGAGTGAAATAGTAAATGTTAATACTTCCAAACTTTTGAAAGAGCCTTTGTCAAAACAGTATGGCAGAACCCAACAGAAATGCCAGTAATAACAGTAGTTGTCAGTCTATTTTACAAAGAGAGAACAATTGCTGGTAATGGTCTTAACTGATACCCTTTTGGGGACCGGCAAAATTCTGCCGTGATACCAGGGACAACAGGGGACCTACTCACCACAAAGATATGTAGTTGCAATAAAGAGATATAAGCAAGTAACAAACAAGAACATGTTTAGAAAGGCAATAGGTCAAGGCAGGCGGCAAACTACAAGGTAAAAGAACAAGTAGAAACCAGTAAATTCAGTCCTAGATCTTGGGAAAGTGTACACTGCAGAATCAGACCATAAATAAATAAAAGGGTTTTAAAAAAGATGGGTGCCTATAAATGATGCCCAGCAAAACAAAGATGCCAGTCCTCTATTTAAAGACCAACCAAAGGATAAGTCAAATACATGATTTTGATTGTGCTTGGAAAACCCATAGTGACAAAATTGGTGAACTACAAATTTCACTTAAATTCCATCCAGATTAAACATCCATTAAAACTGACCCCATACAATTTAGCCTGAATTGTTTCTAGCATATCCACTACTTACTCACTGGCTCCAAATAATGCCAATCCTGATCAGAAATAATTCTGTTGAATCTTGCTTTGCCTGTTATGATCCACCCAAACATGGCCCCATTCTGCCCTGCCTCCACCCCTGATCATGCAACCTTTTCTGCTGCTTCAGGGGATTTCATGGGAGAGGATAAGTAAGGATTTGGGTACAAATTACTGCAGGTGATTGAGGAGAGGGTGTTAAATTAGGGTGCATGTCTAAAGACATAATGAGACATAATGCCACCAGGTGATGACATTGATGGCAGGGAGGAACATGTCAGACAGATCTATCTGGTGACCATCTCCATAGAAAGTTCCTGTTACAGCACACAGGGGCACATTTACTATAGGTCGAATATCGAGGGTTAATAAACCCTCGATATTCGACCATCTAAGTAAAATCTTTGGCTTGGAAAGCCTATGGGGACCTTCCCCATAGGCTAACATTGATGCTCGGTAGGTTTTAGGTGGAGAAGTAAGGGGTCAAAGTTTTTTTTAAAGAGACAGTACTTTGACTATCGAATGGTCGAATAGTCGAACGATTTTTAGTTCGAATCGTTCGATTCGAAGTCGAAGTCGTAGTTGAAGGTCGAAGTAGCCAATTCGATGGTCGAAGTAGCCAAAAAAACACTTCGAAATTTGAAGTTTTTTTCATTCGAATCCTTCACTCGAGTTAAGTAAATGTGCCCCTAACCGTGAAATGTTTGTTTAAAACTGCAGAAGTAGCATAAACAAGGCACTATGGGACAGATTTACTTAAGGGCGAAGTGGCTAACACTAGCGTCAATTCGCTAGAGTTACCGCCCCCAGAGGGACATTGACAATTTACTGGGGGGGTGCAGGCATTACGTCGCTAGCGAAAGAGACAGACGCTAAAGCTCATTCGCACTCTATCGCCAGGCAACACTTTGATCTGGCAAAAGGACGTTACTCCGAAAATTCATTGAAATGCGGATTTTACAGAATGTTACCTCTTTCGCCAGACTTGCCTTCGCCAGCTCAGACCAGGCAAAGTGCACTGGAGTGCATAGATCTTCCTCAATCTTCTGTTACTTACCTTACATCATATGATGTGAGTGGAAAAAGCATCAAAGTTCAAAAAAACAGTGGTGAATTGGCAGAAGCAGGAGTCAGCATACTAAAAACTATACTCAAAAAAGCAAAGGAATTAATGGAAGATCCCTGTTTGGCATTATTGGGTTACCGTGCAGCTCCACAAAGCTGTGGAAAATCTCCAGCAGAACTTCTGTTTGGGCGTCAGATTGTCACTAGAGTTCCGACCACTCAACCATGGCCACCATACCAAAATGAAACAGTGGTGCATAAAAAGCTTAATTTTAGAACCAAGAGAAATGACGTTTATGTGAAACATTGAAGAGAACTTCCACCTTTGAGTGACGATAGAAGAGTTTGCATTCAAAGTTCCAAATCTTGGGAAGTGCAGCCACTAGAGGGCTTCAGTCAATAATAAGGGGCACATTTACTAAGCTCGAGTGAAGGATTGGAATGATAAAAAATTAGAATTTCTAAGTATTTTTTTGGATACTTCGACCATCGAATTGGTCAAATCTGATCGAATTCTATCAAATCGAATGATTCGAACCAATCAAAGTAAAAAACGTTCGACTATTCGACCATTCGATAGTCGAAGTCCTGTCTCTTTAAAAAATACTTTGACTACATACTTCGCCACTTTAAACCTACCGAGGTGTAATGTTAGCCTATGGGGACCTTCCCCAGCACTTTTCTAAAAAAATTTTTGATCGAAGAAAAATCCTTCGATCGATCGCTTAAAATCATTCGAATCATTCGAAGGATTTTATTGTATGATTGAACGATTTTTACTTCGATTGATCGATCGAAGGATTTGCGCTACATCCTTCGAATTCGATATTTAAAGGATTTAAATTCGAGGGTCGAATTCAAGGGTTTATTAACCCTCGAAATTCGACCCTTGATATATGTGCCCCTAAGTGTTTCTGTGGTTCTGTTGGTTCAGCAACTGATCTTCAGCCATGAGGCTCTACTGCTGTGAACTATAACCACTACAAGTCTGAAGTTCTAGCCAGTGTGAGTTTACAAAATAACACAGCTGTCGTCTTTTTTCAGAGTGACAGGCTGCAAAGGTCCTAAAAAGATTTTTTTGGGTAATCAGGTTCCCCCATACATTTTCTAAGATATGGAACATAAACTATACAGTGGGCTCATGTGTAGGGCATTATAACAACTCTATTGTCTTTATTAATGTTCCTTAGACGTGTAATGTAATGTATTTGCTGCAACATATACGTCCATTCAACTATATATTTCCCGCCGTATGCAAATTAACTTGAGCTCAAGACCTCTAGTGAATTTGCGCTAGGCAGAAATGAACGATATCGCATCTTTGCTTTTAATTGCTCGCATTGCCGAAGTAACACTAGCAAAACGTCGGCAGCGTTTGGCGCCCACACCAAAACTCTGCATTTCAGTGAATTAGCGTTGTCTGAGAGATTTTTCGCCTGCCAAAGTATAGCGATGGCTACGAAGCGGTCATTGACGAATTTTCTCCACTTCTTGCTATAATATTTCCCAATGAAGCACAAATAATCAGTGTAAAACCTTAAATTGCTGTGGGTTCTTTAAAGGGATACTGTCATGGGAAAAAAAAATTTTTTCAAAATGAATCAGTTAATAGTGCTGCTCCAGCAGAATTCTGCACTGAAATCCATTTCTCAAAAGAACAAACAGATTTTTTTATATTCAATTTTGAAATCTGACATGGGGCTAGACATATTGTCAATTTCCCAGCTGCCCCCAGTCATGTGACTTGTGCTCTGATAAACTTCAATCACTCTTTACTGCTGTACTGCAAGTTGGAGTGATATCACCCCCTCTCTGACCAGGGGCAGCTGGGAAATTGACAAAATATCTAGCCCCATGTCAGATTTCAAAATTGAATATAAAAAAATCTGTTTGCTCTTTTGAGAAATGGATTTCAGTGCAGAATTCTGCTGGAGTAGCACTATTAACTGATGTGTTTTGAAAAAAAACATGTTTTCCGATGACAGGATCCCTTTAAGGCCCATATCACTGTTACAATAAGAGCCCATCTTTTGCTCCCAGACTTAGTTGTGCTAGTTAGTATTATCTAAAACTGCCAGGCTGGAATGCCTTGTGGCACTGCCTTGTGACTATGTATATTAATATGTTACACTGTGTGGCAGACAGCACCGATTACAAATCATCTGATTGAATGAATTCAGCACACGTGAATCTTTGACTGGGTCACTGGCCCTTTGTGGCATCTGACAAGTTGAATTAATTCTTCCCAAGTCGGCTTGAAAAGATAGACATTTTCTACTTGTGAGAGTCTATCGCTTCCCGTTCTGTGCACTGCTTTAGATATGCTCCTTTTCCGAAATGAACTTATTTTTCATTATGCCAATATGAACAAAAAATATGTTATGAAATTTTTAAATATGCGTAATGTAATATATTTTCCTTGACATAAATTCCAGCTGATAAAAAAGTCAGATATTACAAAGAAATATTCGGGAAAGGTATTAGCTGCCTTCATTCCTGTTTATTCTATTTTGAGCAAGTAAATTATCTTCATTGATTGCACCGACCTATATATATATCTTTATATTGTTTTTTAAAAAATAGCATTTATAACACATTCCGTATATAGTTTGGAGATGGGGCTTCTCTTGAGAGATTGGCTGCAGTTCAAACAGCAATAACAGTGGAGCCACTCAAGTCACCATGTGGAATTTTGTGGAGCATTATCTTTAAATGATAAAATAGTCCCTTAGGGGTCAATTTAAGAACATCCGGAGAATGTTCGTTTCTCCGATACAGGCTTTTAATTCACAATTTTTTCATAATTTGTGAAGTGCCTAAGCCATAAAATCTACTAATGCAAAATACGCCAAATAAAAGCTGTCAAGGTGATGTAGAAGTCAATGGAAGCTGACCTTCTTTTCTTGCAAAGATCAGTAGTGATGGGCGAATTTATTCGCCAGGTGCGAATTCGTGAAAATTTCGTGTTTTGTCGCCTGTGAATAAATTCCGAAATGCTGGCGTCAAAATCCGCACTCCGCTAATTTTTCACCCCTTTTGCAAATTTCGCAGGAAATGCTCAAATTTCGTGACAAAGCAAAATGGGACAAATTCACCCATCAATAAAGATAAGTCTTTCATGGGTGGTTTTAGAGGTTCTCAGAGATCCATTCAGTTGTTGTCATAAGGACCGTCATTCGATCACAAAAATTAGCAGCTATATTCGTTCATGTTTTTTTTAAATCAGATCTTTTAATAACTTTCATAGCATTCATGGTTTTAGAGGAAATTTGTTTCATCATGGTTTCAAAAAGGTCTAATACCACTAAAATTCGACCTTTAATAAATGGGCCTCCATTTATCTGATCTGCTTCTTTATCCTCTTGAGTATATGTATCTTCAATATAGAGTAGTTAGTCAGCCAAAAATATAATCTATAAAGGCTGGAGTGAAGGGACGTCTACCATAGTATCCAAAACATTACTTCCCCCGGTGCAGCTCTCTAATCTGCTAGCAGTCAGTAACCAATCAGTGACTTAACAGGGGGGGCATATGGGATATAACTGATCAGCTAATATTCATTTGAACAAAAATAAATAAATAGCTGAACAGTTATATCACATGTGGCCCCCCTTCATGTCACTGACTAACTAAGAGTTAGAGAGTTGTAGAGAAGGAAGTTGGGTTCTGGCTGTTGCGGTGGCTTCGCCGCACTTTGGTGCACTTCGCCAGGCGAAGTTTCACCAGAGCGCCGCTAATTCACTAAAATCCGAAGTTGCGCTCAGGGAGGCGAGGGTAGCGAAGTTGTGCTAGTGTTAATTTGTCAAGCAAAGCGAAGTTACGCTAGCGATGCCTAATTTGCATACAGCGCCAAGTTAAAGTACAATGGAAGTATATGTTGCAGCAAATACATTACACTACACAAGCCTGGGAAAGCTTCATAAAATAAAATAGAGGTGTTATATTGCCCTATACATGTGCCCACTGTATGGTTTATGTGCCATATGTAGGGGGGAAAGGAGGGTACCCCCAAAAAAATTTACTATCTTTTTCAGCCTATCACCCTTAAAAAAGTAAAAGACGGCAGCGTTTTTTGGGACTTAGAAAAAATGTCACCTTTTTTTGAAGCAAGCCCCATCTACTCTATTGTGAAGGCAAGTCTGGCACACGAGGTAACGTTCAGTAAAATCCGCAAGTGAATTAGCGTAGTTACGTCCCTTCGCCATAGTGCAACTTTGCCTGGCGTAAGGGTGCGAAGTAGCGCTAGAGTAGGTCCACTTCGCTAGCGAATTTACGCCAGCACCCGTTAGTAAATCGGCAAAGTAATGAACCGACTAGGGATGGGCGAATTCTTTCGCCTTGTTTCGCCTCAAAAATGAAAATAAACTTGTATGGTGTTGTGCGTCAAAAAAAAAGACGCGCGTCAAAACAATTTTGCCGCGCGACAAACATTTTTTGACGCCCATAGACTTTAATGGGCGTCCGCGCCATTTCGCTGGCGGCGAAATTTTTGGTGAAACAAACGGGTCAAATTCACCCATACCTAGAAATGACGTCACGCTGGCAAGTTTTCGCTAGTGTTAGCCACTTCACCCTTTAGTAAATTTGCCCCAGAGTGTTTTGGATATCCTAAAATGTGCATGACAGTTGGGTTATAAACATTGCTGTTATATCCTCCAACTTCAGGTAAGTACCCCTTATGGATAATACAGATATGATAATTTGCAGGTTAGTGTCATTTCTTTCTAACTGTAAATATTTTACTATGACATTGTTGAAACAATCTATACTCATAAAGTCCACATAATATTTTTAAGAACTGTTTGGGTAAATGCCATTTTTGGGGATACATATTCCAATTAAAAACTGGAAAAAAATGATGCCAAAACTTGTGACAAAAACACCAACATGTTTTATAGTGGTGAAAAGTTTAATTGAAAATTTATAAAAACTGACTGCAAATTTCCTGGCAGCTCATAATGCTTCTTTCAATTTTTTTACCACTTAGAGCTACAATGACTATATCAACGAATTCCATTGCCTTTTTTGTAAATATTTTGAGTAATGTTCATTGTGACTAAGAAACTGTTTCAATGTTTCAAGATTTCCTTTTACAACTTTGCAGATTTCATATTCATTTTATTAAATTTAGATTTTTCCCTCATTTCATTACTATTACCATATAAATAGGGTGTGTTTACACCTATATGATATCTGCATTGTATATGCACTTGTACCGAGAATTTCTCTGTTAACAGATGGTGGAGGTTTTTTCCGGAAAAAAATGCAAAAAATTTACATTTCTCACATCTGAGGATAAAATAACACTGACATTTCAAATAAAAAAGTGGAATTGGTTACATCATTGCTATGTGGAGGTGCAAATATATACAGATCCCCTGCAGTCGTATGTTATTTGAGCAATATGCAAACAATGCTTAAGAGTGACAACTGTTACAGTATGAAAAACAATAATTATCGCTCTGGGAAAAATATATTTGAACAATTATAATAGAACTTTTTTTCAGTTATTAGAAATTATTTGTTTCATCAATTCCCATGCTTTATAGAGAATGATATTATAGGATTAAAGTAGACCAATGGGCAATATATAGGTATCTGGACCTTTATGCACTTTATGGAGCTTTATTTATTACTAGTCTCGTATAACTACAGTTATGCAGACAGTTGTGTACTACAAAAGGGGTTCTCAAGTGGGTTCAATGTGACCTCAGATGACCACGGACAAGTTTACTTGCAGCCATCAGCAGGGGCTTTTACAAAGGATTTTTGAACAAATACATACAGCACATTCTATACAGTATCTAGTAGAATTAAGTCAAAGACAATTGGACATTTAGGGGATAATTTACTAAAACTCAAAAAAAAATGTATTATTTTATTAAAACAAATTCGACCAAACTCCCATCCACAATATTGCATTATTTATCAATAAAATAACTAGAAAGATTTGGTGCAGGATAAACACATGATAAAATTATGATAGATTTAAAAATTTAAATCGTACACATTTTTCAGATTTGATGCCTGAAAGCTCAGAATTTTTCAGATTACTGCACGAAAATCACAAAGTATTAAGATTATCATATGAAACCCAGTGCAGATTATGATATCTTCCAATTGTAAAAGGGACATCTACATCTGTAAGGTTTGAGATAGAGCGTTTTCGGATTCTGACTTTTAGCAGTCTAGGGGTACCATAAATCTCAAAAAAGTTTAGGTGTGTTTTCCACAAAAAAATTGTGTTTTCCCCTTTAACACCCCAACCATAAAAATTTGGGTTTTAGTAAATAACCCTTTAGAGTTTTTCTTGAAAAGTTTCACTACTCATCCGAGTGGCTTCTTCAGTTCAACTGAACTGAGCTGAACAAGCTACTCGGACAGTCTATAGTCTATAGGCCATATCAGTTTTTAGAGAATTATGTACATACAACTAGAATACCTTTGCTTAATGGCCCACACAGCTACTCTAGGCATGACCATATGATCATACAGTCCATTAAATTATTTAGTGGTACTACACAGTGTTTCATATCTCAGGAACTTCCATCATTGTAATGTCTAACACATTCCGTAGGGGCTATTTTGTACTACATTTATCCATTCTAGGCAGCCTATTCCCAAACCTGGTGGACATATATTGTAACTTAGCAGCCACTCAATAAGTAGAATGGCCACACTGCCTTCTCCTTTTATCCAGCCCTTCTTGACCAGCCCCCTGCTATTTGTGTTGGAATTTTTTATACTTTTTTTACACTGTGGCCCTTGACATGCTACTTTCTTTCTGCATATTGAATAGTTGCTGCCCAAAAAACATTCTAGGTAGCCCTGTGACGATAGACAGCTCTGCAACCCACCACAATTCCTACTTTTCTGCCCTGTCATAACTCTACTGTTCATTTTCAATGAAATGCACGTTCAGTTCTCAACATATGCCCTTGGGCAGGGAATAAAACAAGAGAAACTTTGAAATAAAAAATTCATACTTTCCTTTAAAAAAATGTAGTTGATAGGAAGTAAAAATGTTATCCAGGGATTAGCAGTGTGCCGCACAAATTTCTCCAGGAATTATCCACTGAATAATAAATAGACATCAATTATTTACAGATTACACGTGTAATACCCTATTTTCTATTCCCACCTTGTCAGGTAATTTTACGTACATCATTTACTACAACTCTAGAAGCAAATCATGTTTAATAATAAAACCTTCTGCATTATTCATGAGCTACTGGATATGGTAAGGTTACATTTGTACAGCATGTGCTACAGGTGGAACTCTCAGGTGGGATAAGGTCTTTTCTACTCGTGTTCTTTAGTCAGTACTTCGTCGCTGGCAGCTGAACACAGGGAATTGTTACTAAGAGCATCAATTATAATTGGAGAATGTACTAGTATGGGATCCGTTATCTGGAAACCCGTTAACTCCAAATTACTGGAAGGTCATCTCCCATAGGCTTGATTCTAATAAAATAATTCTAATTTTTAAAATGATTTCCTTTTTTTCTGTAATAATAAAACAGTAGCTTGTACTTGATCCCAACTAAGATATAAATAATCCTTACTGGAGGCAAAACCAGCCTATTGGGTTTATTTATAGTTTAACTGATTTTTTTAGTACATGTTTAGAATGGAGATCCTAATAACGATTGCTTATGTGGAAAACCCCTAGTCCTGAGCATTCTGGATAACAGGTCCCGTACATGTATTTCTATCCATGCCATCCAAAGAAATGGTAAGATATGTTTCTTCTAGTTAAGTAACCCAGATTGACCAATGTGAACCACAACCACAGTTGAGCCTTTCCTGGCATTTAATTCACCAGTTCTTTTTCAAGGAAGCTAAGTTTTAGGGGGTTATTTACTAAACTCTGAATGCAAAAATCACGAAAAATTCCTGATTTTTTAAATAAAATCAGACTTTTAAAAAAATTAAGATTTTTTTGGAATTTATTCAACCCTGATGATGGAAAAGTCAGAATCAGACCTGTCGAGGTTGTAAGACAATGGGAGAAGTCCCAATGATTTTTTGATGTACAATGGATTTTGTGCAATACCCTGAAGTTTTCAGGGAAAAATCTGAGTTTTCGGGTGAAAAATCCAAAAAAATCTGGAAAATTGGATTTTTTTTTAAGGCAAAGCAAATTTTCGGAAAAATGTAATAATAAATAAGTGTTACAAAGATTTGATTGGAGTTTGTAGCAGAAAATATTGAAATAAATTTGGACTTTAGTATGTTATTGAATGGCTAATTCTAAGAAACTTTTCAATTGGTCTTTTTCTTCTGATTCTTCTGCTTAATATTGAAACTTAGAAACATACCAAACTTGAATGTGTGTTTATTTATAACAGGTAAAAAATGCTTTAAAAATGGAATGTAGTGACTTTGTATTATATCTATCGCTTTCAATAGGTCTACCAATACATTAAAAGATTTAGAAAAACTTGAAATACTTTTAAAATTGTCTCCCAATGACTTCTACATGAACTCTGGAGCATTTAGATGCTAAATCTTTACATTTGAGTGTTAAAGCTTTTTTTTCTTGTGAAATCTCTGAAGTTTGAGTTTTTGAAACTTTAATTTGAATGTGGGCCTTCTGTGCAAATAAACTCTAATTGCAGTAAAATTTTTCATTTGATCAGTCCCTAAGACACTGTGTGCAAACTATTCAACTGATCACGTTCCTTCCTTTGGTTAAGGCTTTTATCAAGATTTTATCTAAGTATAAAATCATGGAAAATTGTGATGAGTGAATCTGTCCCATTTCGCTTTGTAGTAAAATTTGCAAAACCAGAGGTAAATCTACAAAAAAAAAATTTTCTGACATTCCACAGAACTGTTTTTGCTGCAACATTTTTGTGCAAAATACATTGCTGAGCCTTTTCACGCCAACATTTTGTGGTTATTTTGCCGATGCGGAATTTCACAATAAATCCATACCTGCCAAAAAAATTCACTCATCACTGTGAAGAAGATTTTAGCCATGGTTCATAGCAAAGGACTGGAAAGTAAAGGCTTAACAATGTTATGGTCATGTTTTTTCAGTGTCTCAAGAAATAATTTCTTCCCATCACCTTTCAAACAAGGAGAATATCAAAATCTGAAAATCAATATTCCCAAAGAAAAAAGCCACACCATTTTGTGTTTTAAAAAGTTTTATTGGGTTTTACAAAAGCAAGCAAGATATAACATTGGTCCATTGAAGGACTATAACACAATCTTATACAGCTTAGGGAGTTAGGTGTCCTAGAAGAATTTGATGATGGAGAATACACCTAAGCTGATATTAGAGCTAAGTAAAAAAAAAAAAAAAAAAAAAAAACCAACAAAAGTAAAACAAAACATATTAACGTAATAATGCTCAGCTAATTTTGAAAGTAGAACACACTATTTTGTGTAGGCACAAAATGTAGGGTAGAGACAAACTTGATGACTTGTAATGGCAATTTCTTTGATTTATTACTCTATTCCCACTTGAATGACACCAATGAAACATTTACAATTCTATCATATGGCACCGCCTGGCAAGGACACAATTTTACATTATGACTATTATCTTTGGATGATAACAGTTCATCTCTCACTATGAATAATTGTAATTGTAATTGTAATTTCTTTCAGACCATACTCAAAGTCTTTGGTCACAGATGGCATTAAGCCACGCTTACGAAAAAAAATCAAGCGTCACGAGAAGATCCTCGGCGTCAAAATGAAGCAGGTGTTTAATCCCTCTTGGAGTTACTGTGCTCGATAAGTTGAAAATTTTGCAGCCATCTCGGTTCCAGTCAGACAATTAGCTCCTAGCAATGCAAAAATATTTCCTGCTCTACGGCAGTTTTAACAAGAACTGTATGTCCAAAATGTCATCCTGTACCCGTCCATGTATTGTGGCGGCAGCATTTTCTTTAGCAAAAGAAGTTTATGCAGAAGGAAGGACTTTATTGCGTGTAACATTGATATATGTACAAGGCTACATTCACAGGCCCGGATTTGTGGCAAGGCCGCATAGGCCCGGGTCTAGGGCGGCAAAAAATAGGGGCGGCGTGCCGCCCAGCCGGATTATGGGGACGTTCGCGTCCCCATTCAGCTACACCAGCTGCGCCGGCGTTTTTTCGCCGGCGCGCTGGGAAGGCGGGTGCTAGGACCGCGCGGCCGCCTAGTCGGACCGCGCGGCCTAGGGGCGGCCGGGAAGAAATCCGGCCCTGTACATTCATACTTACCATTAAATAGGGAAAAACTAGAGTCATGCTGGTGGGTTGTTGGCATCCCTTACATGTTACCTTCCTTGAGCATCTTAAAGATACCAGAGAATAAACTCCTAGGGGCACGTTTACTAGGCTCGAGTGAAGGATTAGAATGAAAAATATTTTGAAATTCAAAGTTTTTTTTGGCTACTTCAACCATCGAATTAGCTACTTTGACCTTCGACTTCGAATCAAACGATTCTAACTAAAAATCGTTTGACTATTCGACCACTCGATAGTCGCAGTACTGTCTCTTTAAAAAAACTTTGACTACCTACTTCACCACCTAAAACCTACCGAGCACCAATGTTAGCCTATGGGGACCTTTCTCATAAGCTTTGCTAGCAATCTGATTGAAGGAAAATCGTTCGATCGATGGATTAAAATCCTTCGAATCGTTTAATCCTTCCATCGTTCGATCAAACTAATTGCGGTAAATCCTTTGATTTCGATATATATTTCGATAATTGGCGCCTGCGACTTGTCACATACGATGGATCCGACGAGAATCGACCGTGGAGTTCAGCCCTTCAATAAAAAAAAGTCAGACCAAATTAGAATCCACAATTTGCCCTTATTTATAGTTCGATTCGAAGGATTTAATCGTTCGATCAAACGATTTTTCCTTAGATCGTTCGATCAAACGAAATTCGGTAAATCCTTCGACTTCGATATTCGAAATCGAAGGATTTTACTTTGATGGTCGAATATCGAGGGTTAATTAACCCTCGATATTCGACCCTTAGTAAATGTGCCCCCTAGAGTGTTTATTAAGTAATACAGGTATGGAATCCATTATCCACAAAGCTCTGAATTACAGGTAGGCCATCTCCCACAGACTTAAAGGGGTAGTTCATCTCTGAGTTAACTGTTAGTATGATGTAGAGAGGGATATTCTGAGACCATTTGCAGTTGGTTTTCATTCTTTATTATTTGTGGGCTTTGAGTTGTTTCAATTTTTATTCATCAGCTCTCCAGTTTGCAGTTTCAGCATTCTGGTTGCTAGGGTCCAAAAAACCCTAACAACCATGCACTGATTTGAATAAGAGACTAGAACCTGAATAGGAAGAGGAGTAATAAAAAGTAGCAATAACAATACATTTGTAGCTTTACAGAGCATTTGTTTTTAGATGGGGTCAGTGACCCCTATTTGAAAGTTGGAAGAGTCAGAAGAAAAAAGGCAAATAATTAAAAAACAATAAAAAATAAATAATGCTTAGAATTAGCCATTCTATAACATACTAAATTTTAACTTGAAGGTGAACCACCCTTTTAATCAAATAATACATATTTGTAAAAAAAAATGTTTTCTTGTACTTGATCCAAACTAAGATATAATTAATCCTTATTGGAGGCAAATCAATCCTATTGGATTTAATTTATATTAAAAAGTTTTTTAGCAGACTTAAGGTATGGCTATCCAAGTTACAGAAATAAAAATAACCTTTTAGAAAAACGATTGAAGGTTTGAGCTTGGTAGACTTTAATCTCCAAAATATAATGAGCTGGAAAAAACAAACTTTTAGGAGGTTAAGTCTGAATGCTAAAAATCAAAATTTTTAGTGGAAAAAAAACCCCTCAAATTTTTCAAGATTTATTAAACCCAGAGGATGCAAAAAGTTCATATCCAAAAATTCTCCATCTTGAACCTGTGGAGGTCCTGTAGAAGTCAATGGCAATTGAAGATATTGCAATTTGAAGATATTATGGTCTGCACTGGGTTTCGCATGATAATATGAACATTTTGAGCTTTTCTGTCAAATTCATGAAAAATTTTGACTTTGTCAAATCCGAAAAAGTCTGATTCTCCGAAAATCAGAAAAAGTTGGGTTTGTTCCCTATCTGATTTTTTCGTGTTTTTTTAATGATAAATAATGGTAATTCGTGAATTCTAATTTGGTCTGACATTTTATATTCAAGGGCTGAACTTCACAGACAATTCTCATCGGATTCGTCATATGCGACGAAACGCCAAATATTATGGGAGAGCAGATGCAACTACACACAAAACGGCTGTTGGATACATGTAGTATATACCTATGATCTTTCTATCATTCCCATAATAATTGGCGCCTGCGACTTGTCGCATACGATGGATCCGACAAGAATCGACCGTGGAGTTCAGCCCTTCAATAAAAAAAGTCAGACCAAATTAGAATCCACGATTTACCCTTATTTATCATTAAAAAAAACATGAGTTCAGACCTAAAACATGTGAAAAATTTAGATTTGATAAATAACCCCCTAAAAGTATAAGTTTTAGGGGCACATTTACTAATTAACCCTCGATATTTGACTGTCGAAGTAAAATCCTTCGACTTCGAATATCGAAGGATTTACCGCATTTCCTACGATCGAAGGAAAAATCGTTTGACTGAACGATTCTAAGGATTTTAATCCATCGAACGATTTTCCTTCGATCAGAAAGTTGTTAGGAAGCCTATGGGGACCTTCATTGATGTTCGGTAGGTTTTAGGTGGCAAAGTACTTGGTTGAAGTTTTTTTGAAAGAGACAGTACTTCGACTATCGAATGGTCGAATAGTCGAACGATTTTTAGTAGCCAATTCGATGGTCGAAGTAGCCAAAAAAACATTCGAAATTCAAAGTATTTTTTCTTGAATTCCTTCACTTGAGCTAAGTAAATGTGCCCCTTATTGTACAAAGAATTTCTCCTTCTGAGAAATAATATTTTAGAAAGCAAGGGCTATGGGGCAGTGGCTTGTAGAAGTAGTGTATAATACAATAATGAAGGCAAATTGTATTTTTTACATTGAAACAACTTTTTTACGTGTCCTAATTTTGCTGTTATAGTTCTACCACTAATTATTTTAACGGGAAATGATAAAACTATTTTGCTTTCTCTAATTTAAATTTAGAATAAAAAGCCACATAAGTAGATTTGATAGGGAACTAATTAGGTATAAATGTAGCTATTTCAATGTGTTTGTACAGTAATTTACATAGAACAGAATTCTGTTTAAATATTGGACAGACTGTTAATTTGAAGCTAGTCTGTAATTTAATTACTGCAAATAAGTGATTCCTCCGTAGTGCCGACAATATTTCATAATATTTCATATTGAATCTTTTTATAGTTGTCCAGAGCTTGAAGCGAATATCTAATTAAGTTCTGGAGTAATTCAGAAGTTCAAAAAATAGAAAAAAAGTGATTAAATATGCCCGCACTAGTAGCGGTTTAACTTTTTTCGTAATTTACTATAGTTTTATCCAGGAAGTTGTATAAAGATAAATTATATTCAAAATCTTCTTATGTATGCTACTGTGCGAAATACAGTAGTGGGAAAAAAGATGCCTTTTTTAATGATAGTAAAAAATTTTCACCATGAACTTGCAAAATTGAGAAATCTGCCTTCTCTTATGTGTGTACTTTTAAGGGCCATGGCAGTAAGTTTGTGTTAGCGGCAGATTTATGAAGGGTTGAATTTTGAGGTGATGGGAGTCTTTTTAAACTCCCATCACCTCGAAATACAAATAAAAAAAGACCAACCGAAATGTATTAAAAAAATTTTATCTTTTAACTTCGGCTGAATAGGCTGTATTCGATCATTTGATTTGAATTTGTGTCATATTAGATCGAATTCGAAAAATATTTCCCAAAAAATACTTTGATTTTTAAAAGTCCACCAAATGACTCTAGGAGGTCCCCCATAGGCTAAACCAGCAATTTGGCAGGTTTTAGATGGCAAATAATCAAAGTCGAATTTTTAAAGAGACAATACATGATAAATTTCGATATTCGTATATCTAGTATATAGTAATATGACCTCAAGATTCGAATTTACAAATTTGAATTTTCACTTCGACTCTTGATAAATCTGCCCCGAAATGTGCTGACAAATCTGATGACAGATTATTCACGACAATCTATCTTAATCACAGGGAAAATGTGAAAGAATTGCCACGTAGTATATTTTACATGCATAAATTTGAATATTAGTCAAGGGAAAAGTGTTTTCAGCAGATTTGTCACCTACATTAGCAAAGATTTATTTTGGGTGACAAATCTTATGGTCTGCCATCACCCTAATATTTGGATTTCTTTTAGCAAAACAATGCTATATACTTTGCCTACATTGCTACAACTGCAAATGCAAACATTTTCAGTACAAAATCTTTCCATGTATTAAATAAAAACACATGCCAGTGCCTTGTGATTTGCTCCTCCTACAGTGGAATCCCTAAGGTGGTTATTTACTAAACTCCGGCAAAAATCCCGAAAATGTTGTGATTTTTTTTAATAAAATCAGACTTTTAAAAAAATCATGCATTTTTCAGAATTTATTAAACCCTGAGGATGGAAAAGTCTGAATTAGAAAATTGGCATCTCAGACCTGTCGAAGTTGCATATATGATTTTTTTGATGTGCGACGGGTTTCGTGCAATACCCCAAAGTTTTCAGCAAAAAAATAAGAAATCAGAGTTTCAGGTGAAAAATTGCGAAAATCTGATTTTTTTCCCACAAAGCAAATTTTCGGGAAAATGTAATAATAAATAAGTGTAAAAAACCTGAGCGGATTTGGTCGGAGTTTGTAGAAGAAAATGTTGAGATAAAATTGGACTTTGATAAATAACCCCCTTAATGTATCTCAGAAACAAGACCTTTAAATTCACTAATATATATATATTTTAAAAACAAGGGAGGGGTAAATGTTAATCGATATGGGACACTCTATTTCCCTCTGTAGTGGGTGTCTCCCGAATTCTTACATACATGTTCATTTTATGTGAACGTGTCTTATAAATATTATTCTCAAACTGAAATATCAAAAGAGATGGAGCAAACATTATCGAAGCATTGGGCTCAGATTGCTCAAGTCGCCCATCTCACTCACTTTTTCTACCACACCATTTTATTGTTGTATTGAAAGTCGTGTTATATGGTGGTGTAGGTGCCATATTGTGTGTGAGTGTGTGTGTGTGTAAGCTATGTGTATATAAAATGTTGCTCCATCTGTATGCCAGGTTACATAAAAGTGGTTGTAAGAGCATTTATCTTTTCTATTCTCCCTGGTATTTTGGACTCTCCATGTACCCACAGGAATATTGCAAATAAGTGGTCAATCTTTCTGTGGTTGAACATATACTTGAGCAAACCAACCGCTGAATTACTAACACCTTCTTCAAAAACCATTCACTATTCCCTCATGATGAAATATACTTCTCATGGCTCCTCATTAATCAGGAGACAAACTATAACATGTAGTTCTATTGATCTCCTTCTCTTGACACCTCTTGTCTCACCTCTTGTCTCATGTCTTGTCTCACGTCTTGTCTGCCTTTGCTCACTATCCTCTAGGGCATCTGAAATATTTATGCAGTTAATCTGTTTTCTGTTACTTTTTGGTTAATGTTAATGATTTCTGGGTCCCCAGTGTGTTCTTTTGAAGTACTGTAACTATAAAACAGAATCTAGATAGACTTGTTTGATATGGTTTGTTTCAGCAGTAAACCATTCCCATCGTAGTGAATCTTCCAGCGTAAGTAGAATTGTAATTCTTAACACAGAAGGCAGCGCGGTAAAGAAATAAAAACATAAAGGCACTTGCTTCAAAGGCAAGTAAAAGTCCTGGAAATGCTGTTGGTCAGACAAAGTCTACTTCAAGTGCCATAGACTATAAACTAGTAGGATTTTAAGCTTTAGGAGTTTAAATTAACTTTAAGTTTGACATAGACACTGATATCCTGAGACAATTTGCATTGGTTTTCATGTTTTGTGGTTTTTTCGGTTATTTAGCTTTTCGTTCAGCAATTCTCCAGTTTGCCATTTCAGAAGCTATCTGGTTACTAGGGTCTTGTTTACATTAGAAGCCAGTCCATGGTTTGAATCAAAGACTGGAATGGAATATGAATAGGAGAGGGACTGAATAGAGCTATAAGGAATAAAAAAGTAAAAACAGTATTACAATTTTAAGCTCAGAGCACAATAATTTTTTTTGGCTGCTGGGGTCAGTGACCTCCGTTTGAAAGCTAGAAAGAGGAAGGCTAGTCATTCAAAAACTATAAAAATAAATAATGAAGCCCAGTTGCAAAGTTGCTAGGAATAAGACATTCTATAACATACTAAGGGGGTTATTTATCAAAGTCCATTTTATCTCATCGTGTTCTGCTACAAACTCCGTTCAAATCTGTTACGTTTTGTCCCGCTTGTTCATTATTACATTTTCCCAAAAATTAGCTTTGCGGGAGAATAATCAGATGGTCGCGAATTTTTTCCCAAAGACTCAGATTTCTTATGCATTTTTGGCCAAAAACTCAGAATACTTTGGGCTATTGCATGAAACCCAGCGCACATCAAAAAATCATTGGGACCTCTCCCATTAATTTATATGCAACCTCAACAGGTCTGAGATACCGGATTTTCTGATTCGGACTTTTCCATCCTCGAGGTTTATTAAATACTGAAAAATTTGTGATTTTTTTAAAAGTTCGGTTTTATAAACAAAATCACAAATTTTTCAGGATTTTTGCATTCTATGTTTTGTAAATACCCCGTTAAATTTAACTTAAAGGTGAACCATCCTTGTAAGGTCCTTTATATGTTCCTCTACTCTTCCTTGCTCTATTTCTCTATCTTTAAAGAATACAATGCAAGAACAGTATTGTTACATCCTCAAACCCTCTCATTGTCCTTCCAATAACATTAGCCCAAGTCCAGATTGCCAGTCCATGCCACTATAACTGTTTAAACATTAAATAGATTTATTTTCTACTAATACAATGACTATTATAAGGCATTAACACCAAATAAAGAAGCTTCTTCTTGAGGTTTATTGGCCTCAGTACTTACAATCCCTCATGTTGGTCAATATTTGTCCAGGCCCAATTTAGCCCAATATATAACTAAGCAGCCCAATATATAACTAAGCAGCTATAGGTCTGCTAATATCCTAACAGACACACACCTCACTCTTATTGGCAATCAGACTGGGTCACCCTTTGACTTCTTTGAAGCCCCTGCCCCCAACAGACGCCTCCTTGGTCTGGGAACCTCTGGCTTAGTTCTTTCCAACTTTTTTCATGTAGGTTCAAAGAGAATCTGTGGACCACCAAAGTAAACAAGGGGAGCCACATATAGCCTGAAGAGCTCCAGTTGGACAGCTCTGCCATGACTTCAATGTCATGAGAATAAACATTTGAATTCTTAAAGTAGGTATATAAGCTAATAAATATTTACATCTTTGGGTAGGTAAATTATTTGAATATTTTAATTAGTGCTTAAAGCATTACATACGGAAGAAAACATCACAGCTTGGGAACGTTCTGCTGGCTAGGCCAATGATTTATAAATAATAAATTATATAATTAATACTCCTCTATGCACTCAATACCTAGCTTTAAGATATTTGTTGCTTCTGTAGGTGTCGTTTAGTTTCCTTTTATCTTATATTTTGCCTCTGGATGTTTGTGTCCTAATGCATTATGTAGGTGTTATTTTTGTTTTCCCTACAGTAAACCGACATTATCATATATTTTAATTCCTATTTATTTCTTCATATTTATCAAAATATGATTTTTTTTATTTTTTAAATGTAAAAAGTCTGATCAAATTAGAATCCACAATTTGACATTATTTATTATTAAAAAAAAAAAGCTTGATTTAATCAGTTCGGGTAAAAACCCGATAAAATCAAGTGAAAACCTGAATTGTACATTTTTTCTGAATTTTTTCCGAATCACCCGTTTTTTTCTCAAAAAGCGTGAATTTTTCTGATTTTTGTCTGAAATGGCTGAAAAGGTCGGATTTTCGGGATAATTCCAGGGCACACCACAGAAACTTTAAAATAGGATAGCGACCTCTCCCATTGACTTATACACAACCTCGGCAGGCCTGAGATGGCAGATTTTCGGATTTGGGCTTTTTGCTACATCGGCCTTAATAAAGTTTGAAATGGGTCAATGGGTGGTTTTTCGTGTGCCATTTTTCAATCCGTACAACTTTTTTTTTCTATACATTAGTGTCTATGGGCATTTTTTAATTGCGAAATGCATTGAAATATTTTGCTCATCCCTATTGGCTAAACTATTATTCCTATAAAGGCAAACAAGCCCATAGAATGAGTACTTCTAATTAGCAGTAATATCTTGTCATAAATCAATAAATATACATATTAAATTCCAAAGAGAACTAGGAAATGATAAAAATGAATGTCCATTTAAAAAAAAAAAGAAAACTGCTTCCAAAAATGAATTCATCAATAAAATCAATTGAACTTTTTATGAATTCAATACTTATGATTAGTATGGAGATTCAATTATTTTTCTCATTTCCTGATTGCTGCCAATTCAGTCAAATAAACTTTGGCTGTTAATTTTTATCGTATATGAAGAAATTAATGCAGCCTTCAGTAGAGAAGCATTTTTTGGGCCTAATTTGATGAACTGGTAATCACAGATGTTTATGGCCATTAATATAATGACAATTTATTCATTTAGAAATGTATTTTACTTAAATTGGTTGTTAAGCATAAGAATGTAATATTATTTAAGTTAATGATTGCACTTAACAATGTTTGTTAATTAAGCACAAGTGTATGTTGGGTTCATAGTATCCCCATGCACTTTATAGAGTGATATAGAGAATACTCATCTTGATTAGTGATTGCAGAAATTGATTATTGACAATTGGAGTAGCTCTATATATAGATGACTTCTATTTTTACATATCAGTAACATGTAGGTGTTATAGCGCTCTGTGCTCGACATTAATAGGTTGGATATTTCTGTATAAACTGAATTGATTTACAGCTGTACTGATGAGTACAGGTATGGGACCTGTTATCCAAAATTTACGTATAATGGATATTTCTATAATTTGGTTCTTCATACCTTAAGTCTACTAGAAAATCATGTAAACATCAAAGAAACCCAATAGGCTGGTTTTGCTTCCATTAAGGATTAATTATATCTTAGTTTGGATCATGTGCAAGCTACTGTTTTATTATTACAGAGAAAAAGGAAATAATTTTTAAAAGTTTGGATTATTTGGATAAAATGGAGTCTATGGGAGATGGTCTTTCCGTAATTCTGAGCTTTCTCAAAAACGGGTTTCCTGATAATTGATCCCATACCTGCATTTGAAACTGGGAACAGTTTTATAATAAAGGGAGAATGAACAAAGCGCTTTTTAATACCTAATGTGTATTTATTTGTAGGCAATGTAATTCACTTATGGAGTTTTTGGCCTTAGCATCCCTGGTTCTCATTTTATGTTACAGGAGAGATCAGAGGTGAATCCCATTATGTAGATTTTTTTACTGGCTGAACCTTTGTGCAGCTCTTTTGGGGCAGCATGCAGGCAGTGTCAGTGTGGCACTACTGGGGGTGAAGGTGGCACTTTTGAAGGCAAGGCTATGATGCTCTTGTGGGCAGATATTAGGGCAGTGATCCTAAACCAGTGGCTCAGGAGCAAAATGTTCCTCACAAACCTATAGTTTGAAACAATATTAGGATACAATATGCATGTAGGGGATCAGAAAAATCCTTCCCCTGTTTATCTGTTCCCAGTTACAGGCTGGAGAGACATCCGATTTGCTGGGCGCCCCAGTGCATCTTTGGGAGAGAGGGAGTGCCTGACTTTGGAGCCAAATGTACAGGGTCTCCAACAGAGCTTAACAGGGGTTCTATGCTGCAGCAGCCAGAGAGATCTAGATCTGTGGAGAGTGACAGAGCTGCTTAAAAAGGAGTTTCCAGGAAGAAGTAAAAGAAAAGGCTGTATTTTGCTCTGCTGGATAAAGTGCGTGAGCATCAGGGAGAGACAGTTTCTATCTCCTGCCTGTGGATATTTTGGCTACGGTGTGTTTCCCCAGGGTGAGGACAGGTCTTGCTTGTGTACCTGCCATGTGGGAGCGACTACTACTTTCAAAGGGAAAGGTACCTTTGGGCAGGTAGCACTACCTGGGGACATAAGAGCTTTTGGGGAAGGGACATTGAACTGACCGGATTTATTCTACATATATCCACCTGGTGTGGGACTGTCGCATTGAGAGGGGTTGATCCACACAGGTTCCCCAGAGTAAAGTGATATTGTGTGATTTGCATTTACAGTTATTAAATACAGTTTACATAAAGTTTATATTTGTTTTATTGCGCAATGTGTGTGTTTTATTTTTCCTAGTGGAAATCCCCTGAGGTGTGCTCCTTCCTCGGTGTTCCCTAGGTGGAGGCACTGCACTGTAAATCTCAGTTTCCAGTAATTTTCATACGAAAAAGGGACTCAGGGCCCTGGATTGCCGATGGTTAATTGCTATTTAAAGAGACAGTAACTAAATTAGGGTTTTATGCACACAAAACATTTTACAAAAATTAAGGTTCTAGCATTCCATTTAGGCCAAAATATATCATCTCACATGCCATGTCAAAGTCTTTCATTTAATCCTACACTTCTACTGTATTCTAAGTATGGAATATAGAAACCATGGTCATTACCTCCCATCATTCTGTGCATGCCTGGAAACTGACCTTCTGCCCTACCAATCAAATTACTTCAAGGACTCATATGTGTCAAAAACATCAGTGGTCTAGATATGGTTCAGTTGAGAAGATCGATGCCTTTCCAGGCAAGAAATCAGTCCCTGCAAAACTGGAGTTATGGGAAGACTAGAAGAAAGTCTATGGCAGACACAGCATCATTCATTTACCAATGTGGCACTATGTGCAAATTGCTAAATATACTGTAAATATTGATCAAATTCACAATGCTTTACCCACAAGCACACCAATAACTATTGATGTCCAAATCCTGAATGCACAGGACCTGGAGTTTTCTGTATTCCGAATAAGGGGTCGTAATTTGGATCTCAATTCCTTAAATCTGCTAAAAAAATATTTAAAAATTAAAGAAAGGTTTTGCCTCCAATAAGGACACATTCTATCTTAATTGGGATCAAGTATAAGCTACTGTTTTATTATTACAGAGAAAAATTTTTTTTAAAAAATCGAAATATTTTAATTAAAAGTGGAGCTTTCCAGATTAGGGGTTTCCAGATAACAGATTCCATAAAAAAAATTTATGTTAATTTGTAATTTGTAATTACAGATTCCATAAAAAAAATTTATGTTAATTTGTAATTTGTAATTCTCTTTTGTGTGAATGAAATTCATGTCATCTCTTATTTTTGGTAGCGTGGTCCAGAACACACCAAAAAAAAATTCAATGGTACATAGAAAAGATACACAAAGATTTAGGAGTAAACCTAGTTGTATGGTACAGGAGATATTAGGCTGTAGAAAATATGTCTTCATGGTAAACAGAAGTCGGAAGACATCTGTTATATTTTCTAGCCAAAGAAAGAAAGACCAGACTTCATGATTTTCTGTGCTTTTTAATTGCAGAAGCTTAAACAGAAAGACTGTAAATAGCAAGAGCAAAACAGGGAATGATTGAAATCCTGATAGAGTGGTCTAGTTATCACTCCGTGCCGTAGATATTTATAGAACCTACAGCGGGATGAAAATGGTTCTGTCTGGGTAAACATGCTCTCAGGAGCAATGAATAGAGCTACAGCCCCCAATTCAAATGTCATTCTAGTGGAGGGTTTTTAACTATAAGTTTAGGAAATATAGGAAATTTAGAATATAGTATTCAGTCTAATTGCAGATGGAATTAGTCTTTTATTAGGCATTTTCATCCCAAATCAACTTTAAAAAGTATAAACTGGCAGGCCATAGCCATCTCGTCCCCTTCTGGCACAGGTAAAGGTGCACAAACAAGCGCTGTGACCATGCAATGGGGGGAGGAGCTGAGGGGAACAAGAGTCCGGACATGGGGTAGGCAAAAAAATTTTGTTGCACCCTTCTGCCTTCCCCTAGTTCCAGCCCTGTACACTGATAACAATTAAAGGGAAATTAAGACTTCATAGTTACTAGACTAGCATAAAACTGGACTAGACAATGCACAGGGGGGAGAAGCACAGGAGAACAAGGGTTAGGACCAGGGGTAGGCAAAAAAAAAGAAGTACGTGCTTGGCGCCCCCATTGCACCCTTCTGCCTTCCCCTAGTTCCAACAATTAAAGGAAAATTCGGACTTCTAAATTGTAAGACTGGCTAAAAACTGGACCATCAAGATGAAGTGGTGCAGTACAAAAAGCATATTTATTTTAGTGAAAAAACTTCCAGCCTTACGCGTTTTGTGCCAAAGGGGGTTACTTCATCACAAGCCTATTCAGACTACAAAGTCTGAATTTTATGGATAACGTCCTCAAGTTGAACGGTTGGGGCCCCAACCCCCCATGTACTTTGGTGGGTTAACCCCTAATCCTCTTGGAGTATAAAGAGAAATGATGTTTATACATGTGTATATGTGAGACTATATAAGGGTGTTTGTATGAATCAAGTCAGTACATGGTTCTCATATTTAAAGTGGATTAAGTTGGACAGGAAAATGTGTAATAATTGGCTGCCCTGGTAGGTGTAACACTTTCGCAAGTCGCCTGTCACTCCCCTGGTTTGGAATTTAGCTTTTTTCATTAAAAGAGTGGCTTCCAAATTTGACTGTGAGAAGAAAAATAACATCCTGTAAGATTGTTTTGTTCCTAAATAAAAGCATTCGGGATAAATAAGACCTCACAGATGAACCTCATGAAAACTGACATTTTTTTTTAATGTTCCTTCCTGAGCACACCCACTCTCTCTGTAACTGAGACTGTTCCAACACTCACCCAGGGGTGCAGAGACTTCCTCCACAATAAGAAACACATGTAGAACTTGGAAATGTCCTTTCTGATTTACGTACTGTGTACTTAGTGAGCTAAAACATCTTTTATTCTAAACAAATACTTATTAAAAGGGCAAATTATAGTTATGATGAAAATATGCTCTAATGATGATTTTAGGCTTGTTGTCTTAATAAACCAAAAACTTTTCCCTCTGGACATTGCACCGCATATTTATTACAGCTAATGGACCTTGGACATAGTATGGCAGACCAACAGCAGCCCTTCATGTATGTTGCTAAGCTTGGTGCCAAAGACTAGTGATGGGTGAATCTGTCTTGTTTTGCTTTGCACAGAAATTTGTGAAACTTCTAAAAAAATTTGCGAAATGGCGAAAAATTTGTGAAACGCATTGAAATCAATGGGCTTCAAAATAATTTTGAAGTCATTGGACAATTTTGACGAGCGACAACTTTTTGGTCACAGCGAATTTTCCCACGGCAAATTTGCTGCACTTTCGTTAAAACTTTCGATGTTGGCCAAATCTGGAAATTTGCTGCAAATCAATGCCTGGCGATTAAATCCGCCCATCACTACCAAAGACTCATTTGGGCCATCAAAATAGAAGATGAATGTGAACATTGTGGTGGTGATTAGGGTTAGATAATAAAAGTTGAAAGTTTGTACCCGGTCCAGAAACCAATCATCAGAGAGCCTTGTGTGTCTGGGGTTTTTAATGTTTTAAAATGCCCATGGTTGTAGGTATAGCTAATTAGTAATCAATCTTTGATTGGTGATTCAGGATCACAATGAAACCTTCTGATAAGGAGGTGCAATCATAGTCATGGACACATCATATTATGTACAAGAATTATTCATGAAGTTGTCTGATAGAGAGGTTTATCAGGTTTTGGATAGCGATCCCTTGTCTAAGGTTGTATACAAAATTGAACAGGTTTTAAAGTTAAGAGTGGAGGATGGCATTATCTCTCTGGAATTACAATCTTTTTTTAACAGTCTCTTATCCATGTACTCCTACAATATTCGCATTACCCAAGATCCTCATGGACAATGGCGTGCCGTGCTGGCCCCCAATCCCCACGAAAGAACATTAGAAGGGATCAGAGGCACTTCAACCCACCCTCTCATCCACCCATCCTCCCTTTCGACCTCCCACTTGGCTAATAAATGGTTTAAATCAACACCCATTGATATTCCAACAGAGGAATCTACTTCTTGCAAATAATCTTACTGCCCTATCTGGTGTGGTGACCATCAACATATTCCCTCAGGTCTACATTATGGTTTTACGTGCTTGCTTGCTTGAGCTGTAGATATCTATTTATACATATTTTATGTATATGTGTCTGAAATGCTTCATAGAGGATTTAAAGGAGAAAGAAATAAACCCTCAAAGTAATGCTGCTCTGAGTCCTCTGTCAAAAGAAACACCACATTTCTTTCCTTCTATTGTGTACTCATGGACTTCCTGTTTTCAGCTTAAATCGCCAGGGCTTGGGCTTGAGCATGCTCAGTTTGATCCTCTCTCCTCCTCCCTCCTCCCCTCCCTGCTGTAATCTGAGCCCAGAGCTATGAGTGAGCAGGGAGAGACTCAGACAGGAAGTGATGTCACACCAAGCTAATACTGCAGCTACTATCCTAATCAAAAAGAGAGAACTTCTAGAGTTGTTTACTCAGGTATGGAAAAGCATTCTGCAGAATAAATATAGTGTTATAGCTTGTACTATTGCGGCTAATCTATTGGCAATAAACTGCTTTGGTAGCTTTCCTTCTCCTTTAATGTGAGCTTGGCAACCTTACTTTTAAACTACTTTTATGTTATGGTTTGTCTTTTTGTCTTTTGTTTTTTTCAGTTTTGGAAAAACATTTAGTTTTTTTAATTTCAAATTTTAATTATCAATTATTCCAACTAATTATTTCCTTCTACACAAATTTCCAGTAGGAGAATATATGCTTGCCAGATGGACTTTCTTAAGCCCTCACATCTCTCATTTCACTCATAATTGCCAGTTTGTCCTTATGCATAACGAGCTTCACAAACGACTAGAGAGAGAGCTGGTGTTGGAGGGCAATGAGGACATCTGAGGTGTCCAGCAGGCACCGGCATTGACATCTATCAACATCTGCCCAATTTCCAGCATAGAATAACATGCATACTGTATATCTTTTATTATTTCCAGGATTTTTGCAGGCTGTTCACATGCATTTTGCGCATGTTTGGTAGACATGAAGCTCTAATTAACAGTAAAGTGCATGGACCATTTTTTACTAATCAGTAAAATTACATTCTATTAACACCACAATAAAGGTGCCATATTTTAGATATTGTTTGTCTCTCGTGACTAATAAGATTACCCATAGATACTTACAGGCATTATATTAACATATCCTCCTTTTATTATACTGCAATGTACAATATTGAATAAAGAGTTTGTATAGTGTTAAAAGGTGCAAATGGAACATTCTTAACATAAGAAAAATGCATATTATTCTTTAAAGGGATAGTGAAGCAATACACTAGGGGATTGATTATCAACATTTTAAGGGGCAGATTTATCAAGGGTCGAAGGGAATTTTCGAAGTAAAAAAATTCGAAATTCAAAGTAATTTTTTGGATACTTCGACCATCGAATAGGATACTTCGACTTCGATTCGAAGTAAAATCGTTCGTATATTCGACCATTCGATAATCGAAGTACTGTCTCTTTAAAAAAACTTCGACTTCGATACTTCAGCAAATTAAACCTGCCGAAGTGCTATGTTAGCCTACAGGGACCTTCGAAGTAAAATCGTATGATAAAATCGTTCGATTCGTTCGATTCGAAGGATTTAATTGTTTGATCGAACAATTTTACTTTGACCGCAGAATACCATAATTCGATGAAAAAAGTTCGAATTCGATATTCGAATTCGAAGTATTTAAATTCGATGGTCGAATTTCGGAACATTTTTTACTTTGAAATTCGACCTTTGATAAATCTGCCCCTTAATATAATTTGCACTAAACTCACACGTTTGAACCAGAGTTTTTAAAACTGAAATGCTCAATATTTATTTAGTGTAAGGAATTCTAAAAACTTGAATGTAAACTTCACCATTTAAGAAGTCAATGGGAGTTATCTTAGGCCAAATTTAAGTGATTTCTTTCAATTCGAGCTTTTGTTTTATTTGATTACATGTTTCAGATTAACGGTATTTTAATAAATAAGCAGAGATTCCAGTTTGGTAAAATTATGATTTTTTAAGAACTTTTAAAAAAAAAATCTGATTTTTTTCAAGGATTTTTCAAGGGGGTTATTTACTAAAGTCTGATTTTTTGTGGTCACACTTTTAAAGGGAAAAACACAGTTTTTTCTTTGTGGTTTTCAGGCAATAATCCGAAAAAGTTGCAGGTTTCAGGTGTCAAATCCAAGAAAGTCACAGGTTTCTGATTTTTTCACAAATTTATCGAGTCTTTTCGCGCACAAGAAATTTTCATAAAATGTACTGATAAATGAGGGGGAAATTCTATGAGATTTAGTTGGAGTGGTTTTGATAAATAACCCCCTAAATGTTTTCTCAAAAAATTTGAGATTTAAGTGTAAAAACTTATAATACAAATCTGCGCCACGTAAAAACTGTTGAGGTCCCATAGAATTCAATGGGAGCTGCATTGATCCTATTGGACCATTTTTGATCAATCTGGGCTTATAGAGGTTTTTTAACTAGTAATTGACCAAAAAAATAGCCTTTTTTAGGGGTATTATAGTTTTTTGCATTTTTTCAGTGCATTGCTCAGCAATCAGAACTTTTAATAAATTCAATAGCATTTGTAGTAATAGAGGAATAGAGTATAATCATAGTTTCAAAAACCTTTACAGCTAAAAAAAACTCTGTTCCTCTAAAATGGCATGGAATTTATTTGAAAATACGAATATAAAAAGTACAAATGGAAAAAATTGCTGAACGATGTGTTAAAACATCGTTTTTCAGATAATTACTAGCCAAAAAAATCTGAAACCCCTAATAAACGGAATTGATTAAAAAAGGTCTACTCTAATAGGATCAGCACAGCTCAGTGACTTCTGTGGGACCTCAACAGCTTTTACTTGCTGCAGTTTTGTATTAGAGGTTTTTGTGTTTTTTAGACTCAATAAACCCTGAATTTTTAGTATTTTAGAGAAATACAAAAAAGCATAAATTTTTTGAGAAAAAAAAAATCAAAATGTTTGTAAACTAGCCCTCTAGGGTTTAAAAACTGTTATTATCAACTCCTTGTAAGCGATACCTCTGTATTTAAAATTTAAAAAATTGCACACAACAATTTTTTCTCACTCCAAATACATTGAAGTCAATGTGTGTCTTTTATTATGGCGACTTTTTTGTCTCTGCAACAATTTTATCTTAGTGACTTTTTTGTTGCAACTAAATTTTTTGCGGGGGAGTTTTGTTGCAGATTCGCGAAAGTGCGTCATTTGCTCATATTATTTTAGGTTTTGTTAATTACATGAATGTGGTGGTAATTCTATGGTCCTACTGTGGGCTGCATCAATAGGCACAGCAGACTTTAGCCTAATTAATCACATGCAAATAGCACCATAAATGACATATTCCTGTGCATGTCACATATGCAATTGTGGGCATTTTGATGCTTTTGTGGCAAGCATAAATCATCACACCATGCTGGAAACATTGGGGGGAACTGATTAAAGAACATGACACATTGCATCCAAAAATTATACTTTGCACATATACTATATGTACTGTATATATAAGTGAATAGAAGTTCTTCCTGAATTTAACCATAACTGGCCATCAGACTGCCGCCGTTCACTGCTTGAAGCCCTACTGAGGGGGCAACAGTTTGAGGCAACTACACAACTATTATCTGGTTAGGATTCTGGAAGACTGAAAAATCTTATTAAATGATGAATTGCAATAACAGATGGATAAAATCATTAGCCAGTGTAATCTACAAGACTTGGGGGCCCATTTACTTAGCTCGAATGAAGGAGTAGAGTAAAAAAAACTTCGAATTTCGAATGTTATTTTTGGCTACTTCGACCCTCGAATGGGCTACTTCGACCTTCAACTACAACTTTGAATTGAACGATTCGAACTAAAAATCGTTCGACTATTCGACCATTCGATAGTCGAAGTACTGTCTCTTTAAAAAAAACTTCGACCCCCTAGTTCGCCACCTAAAAGTTCAGTGCAATATATTAGCGTTCTGGAAAAAACATGGGCAATACAACCATTTGCGAAAAAATATGCGCTGCACGAACTTTATAAATGACCCCCATTGTGTTTTGGGTTGCCAGGGTTATATTGGACTAACTATGAGCCTTTCCCGTGTGTTCTGGGGCTAGAAATTTATTGCATTTCATACTTGTCCCCAGCTCTTGCCAACAGCTCACACAAAGTGTGTATTTTTTTGAAATCGCATAAACTTGAAAATAACTTCAACGTTTGCTTATTTATGAAAAACTCAAACATAAAAAAATCAACAATAAAACTCTGCAAAGCAATTTTGTATTCTACTCGTTCTTTTCCATGGGTCTACAGACTCTCAAAGTTATTGAAAAGATTTGAAAACCTGGAAAAACTTCAAATAAAAAATTGCTTACATTTTGCCCAATGACTTTTACATGAATTTTTAGATGCCAGCTTTTAGATGCTGAATTTTTACATTTGAGTGTTTTACACTTATGAAATATCTAAAATCCCCAAATCCCACAGTGCGCTGCTGTGTCTATTCACCCAGGGGAACCCTTGAGCTCATGCCACCTCCTCATCAGGCGGTAGCTCCAGGGTTCCCTTCACCAATAACCGTAATCAAGCGCACACATCACTCGCAAGCCAAACACCAGAAATGATGCCAGTTACCCTTTAAAACATATTTGGCACAAATATTTCTGATTTGTAATGAAACTCACAAGCAATTACATTCATTTTGGCATATTTGGTTCTATTGCACTGGGAGCAGTGCAATAGCAGCAGATACAGTGCAAAGATCCCGTGCACCCACAATGTCGCTGGAATCCTGGGGGGAAAAGCTGCATTGTGGGAAAGACAAACTAGTGCTCATAGCATGTGAGGCCTAGGGGCATATTTATAAAGGTTTGAATTTCGAGTATATGGGAGTTTCTAAAAACTCCTATCACCTCCCATAAAAAGCGACCAATTGAAATTTATTTAAAAAAATCAAATTTTTTATATTTTGGTGTATAGGATCAATCTGCAAACTCAGATTTAAAAAAAAAAAACATTTGATTTTCAAAAGTCTAGAAAATGACTCCAAATTGGTTGTAGGAGGTCCCCCATAGGCTAAAACAAAAATTCTGCAGGTTTTAGATGGCTAATAGTCAAATTCGAATTCTTAAAGAGCCAGTACATGATAAATTTCGAAATTTTAATTTATTTTAAACTCAGACCATTTCCTAGTTGATTTACACTAAAATAACCCTGAAATTCTAATTTTAAAATTCTAATTTTCAATTTGACCCTTGATAAATCTGTCCCCTAATGTTTACTACACTCAAACCATCTGTAATTGGGCAAATTATAGTCCTGGTTTAAATCAATTATCTTAGTGCACCAAATACACCTTCTGAAAAAGACAACATTAAGGGGGTCATTTACTAATAAACAAATTTCGATTTATTTTTTTCCAACAAATCTCTAAAAAATTTAGGTTTTTCTATATTTCTAAAAAACTAAAAAAAACAAGATTTATCACATGAAAAAAACGCAAATACCTCTAAGGCAAAACTTTGCCAAGTAAATGTTGTCAAGCTCCTATAGAAGTCAATGGAAGATTCGCTGATCCTATTAGACCACATTAAATCAATTAGGAATTTTAGAGGCTTTAGAATTTTTCCGCACTAGAAATTGTCTGGAAAACTCATATTTAGAGGTTTTAGAGGTATTCATATATTTTAGCACATCGTTCAGCACTTTTTTTGTTCAAAATTTTTTATTCAGATTTTTTAAAGAAATCTCACGACATTTGCAGTTTTAGAGTTTGTCATGGTTTCAGAAACCTAAAATCTGAACTTTAATAAATAAGTCTCCACTGGGGGCCTATTAACCAACATTCAGATTTCAATTCGGATTTTTTCCACAAATCATAATTTTGCTCAAAATTAATTTTTTTTCTCATATGGGGGAGTGTAATATGTTTCGTTAGCGCAAATACCTTTGAGAATGTTAGCTACCATTTTTGACTGATTAAAGACGTTAAAGACTTTAAAGATGAAACGTTTGCAACCAAATTGCTTTTGCGAATGTTCGTAGTGTATAAAATATTCCAATCGCAGAAATAATTAACGAAACTCTAGAGCAGGTGTTAAAGGTTCGCAATGCACAATTAAGATTCGCAATACAATAAAAAACTTAACGAAGAATATTACATTGTGACAGGTGAATTTTTATTTGCAAAGTTTTGCTCTTTGCAAATGTTATTATATTTCCCCCTAAACTCTAACAATTAAAAATGTATTAAGTGCAGAAACATTAAAAAACTCTAAAACAAAACTTCTCCAAGTAAAAAAACAAAAAAAAATTGAGATTAATCACATGAAAAAAACACAAATACCTCTAAGGCAAAACTTTGCCATGGAAAAGTTGTCGAGGTCGTATAGAAGTCAATGGCAGCTGTACTGATCCTATTTTTTTTTTTTAGACTTTTAAAGGTTTTCTAATTTTTTTTTCACTAATATTTTTTTGATCATTCAGCACTTTTTTTTCACTCATACTTTTTACATTTGGATCTTTTATTAACTTTCATCTCATTCGTGGTTTGCAATGTGAATAAATGTCCTCAAAGTGAACAATTTTGCTTTCACAAATGTGATGCAAATGTTCTAGTTTGCGACAGTGTGCGGTGTATGTAATAAAACGTCTTAATGAAAAAGTTTACTCCACCTTCAAGCAGGTCTTAAAAGTTTGCAAAACGCAATTAAGATTAATTTGTGCACAATTGTGTTCTCTTTGTGAGTTTTCTGACATTTCCCCCCATAGAGTTTAATTGTGGTTTCAAAAACCTGTAATACCAATAAAATTAAACATTTAATAAATAGGCCTCCGTTTATTTATAGTATATTGTAAATGTATTATTAATGAACAATCAATGATATCAATAAAGTCATAATGACAATTTTATCAATTTATATTATCAATCTTATATTATCAATCTTTGCCCATTTATTGATTTATCAAGGGCAGATTTATCAAGGGTCGAGTGGAATTTTTGAAGTAAAAAAATTCTAAATTCTAAGTAATTTTTTGGATACTTCGACAATCGAATAGGAGACTACGACTTTGAATTTACTTCGAATTCGATTCAAAGTAAAATAGTTTGAATATTTGATAATCAAAGTACTGTCTCTTTAAAAAACTTCGACTTCAATACTTCGCCAAATTAAAGCTGCCGAATTGCTATGTTAGCCTTTGGGGACCTTCTACAAACATTTTCCAAGTCTTTACTCATCGAATTAAAATCCTTTGATCGATCGCTGAAATCCTTCGAATCGTTCGATTCTAAGGATTTAATCATTCAGTTGAACAGTTTTAATTTGATCGATCGATTGCCAAATTTCTTGAAAAAACTTCCAATTCGATATTCGAATTCGAAGTATTTAAATTCGATGGTCGACCCTTGATAAATCTGCCCCAATATGTAAAAACTTATTTGTGCAACAAAAAAATACACTTAAGTGCAGTTTAGTAACCCATGTCAATGTTGGGGCAGTTGTTTCTTTTGTTCCACTTTCATAAATGGACTCAATCAGTTATATAAGACCTTCATTCTTGCCTGTGGCTCTACTCATAGAGCTGTCTACCAGCAGTGAGCCCTTGCCTATGTTTCTATGAGCAGAGCTGTCAACTTTTTGTAATGTGGATTTGCAGACATTTTCTGAGTCTGTGACATTAGCGGGAGTGATGTCACAGGAAGTGACATAACAGGAAATTACATCATGTTCACCAGCAAAACCACTCCCAAAGCCACCAAAACTGTGCACCTCATGCACGTCATGCTCCACTGATGTCACTGGAATGGTCTACACGTGCGCGCATCCGATTTTTGCAATTTGGGAATGTGTAAAAGTGACGGACGACCGGGAGACGCAGTGCAAAATCTGGTAAATAAATAGGTTGAGTTGGCAACTCTGTATGGGAATGTCTGGTAGATTCTATGTTACCCATATTGGTGTTGTATAAAAAATATCTCTAAAAATAATAATTACCTGCAAGATGTAGGTTATATATATAAGATAACAATATGCCCATGTTTCAATAATAAAGGCTTTTTACTAATGCCCAGACATACAGTAAGGGGCACATTTACTTAGGGTCGAATATCGAGGGTTAATTAACCCTCGATATTCGACTGTTGAAGTTAAATCCTTCGACTTCGAATATCGAAGTCGAAGGATTTACCGCAATTCGTTCGATCGAACGATTAAATCCTTCAAATCGAACGATTCGAAGGATTTTAATCCATTGATCGAACGATTTTCCTTCGATCAGAAATTGCAAGGAAAGCCTATGGGGACCTTCCCCATAGGCTAACATTGATATTCAGTAGGTTTTACATGGCGAAGTAGGGGGTCGAAGTTTTTTTTAAAGAGACAGTACTTTGACTATCGAATGGTCGAATAGTCGAACGATTTTTAGTTCGAATCGTTCGATTCGAAGTCGAAGTCGTAGTTGAAAGGTCGAAGTAGCCAATTTGATGGTCGAAACGTATTTTTGCTTCTATTCCTTCACTCGAGCTAAGTAAATGTGCCCCTAGATGTTCTCACTGCTGTTCTACTAAACCATCACTTACTATGTTTTATGGTGTTCGATAGAGCAGCTCCATCCTCCTCTCTATACAAGGCAATGTCAAGCATTGGCTGCCCACCTCTAAACCAATTAAATAAATGAAGGATGGCACTGCCTAATACTATCCACCTGCTTTTATTCTTGTTGAGTTCCAGAGCCTACCTGACCCCCTCACCACCACCACCTTTGATGAAATGTCAAAAAGCCTGCCTTGTGCCTGCACATTTCACTGAAAGCAGATAACAGAAAGGTTCCTCCTGTGACTCCATAAAACTGAAATAAATTCCACTGGCATCTTGTAAATTTTTATTTTCTACAATGACTGCAGGCCCCATCTGCGACCCAGCTGTTATTAGACGGAAAAGCATTGGCCCTTCTGCATTACAAAACAGCATAGAACAGTAATTGCCAGTGGAAGAGATTAAGTGTAGACACTAAAAATGTTTACTTGCAATGAATATGCATAACGATGGGTAGGAATCAGCACTGGAAGATTAAAAAGAGAGAAAGGGTTTGTTTACAAGCCTTGGAAAAAAAAAAATAGGGAGGAATGTCAGTTGGCCGGAAGCCCAAAATAGGAACGAAAAACCTTTGGGCAAGGCATTAGGGAGAAAAACAGATGGTTTGTGAACCTTTTATTAGACAGAAAAATCATTAATCAAGCCCGGCATGGAAATGGCAGGGTTTCTTTCTTTTCTTTTTTTTTTTTTTGCAAGTTCATATTTTATTTTTTTCCTTAAAGTGACAGCATTCCTTATCTGACAGTGGCGCGGATCATTAGTCAGTCTGAGAAGCAATACATTTAAAGTGCCTTTTCACCCAAGTCGAATTCAAAAGCAGTATAAGGCAATCCAGGAACAAAACTCCCCGCAATTGTTTTTCTCTCCCTTCCAGCAGCTGCTTTCGCTTTTGGTGAAAAAAAAAAAAAAAGAATTTTCTTTGTAGGGTCGACGGCTTGACATGAAGCAGCGTTCCGATAGTGTTTCTCCTCGGAATATGCATCTGATGTTTATTTGGTAAATAACTGATCACCAAATATAGACGTAGAGGTTAAAAAAATGAAATAAAGATGATATTTTAATTATTGTAATAAAATATATTCAATATAAGGAATAATGAAATGATTGGAAAAATAAAAAAATATTTCTGGAAATTATTAATATAAATCATTTTAACATACAATATATTAAAATTAAAAATAAGGATGAATTGTTTCCCTTTTCAGGATTCAGCAGAACCCCAAATCTTTTCAGGAAGGATTTGGCTAAAACCCAAACCAGATCAGAAACCCTTAGGGAATGGAAGGATGGGAAAGAAAGTCTGTGCCTGAAAAAATGTTTGATCTCCTTAATCCAGGATTTGGTGCATCCCTAATTATAAGGCACAATGTTATTTGTAATATGTGTATATGTTGTAATAGCATGTTATCATTGTGTTATAACATTATTATAACTTCATTTTAATTTCAAAAATGAATTTAATATAGTGATAGAAGGAAAATCTTTGAATAGGGCCAAATTCTGTTCAAGGAGAAAAATATATCTACTAATTTAATTCTATTTCCCATACACTTCAGTGGAATTTTCGTGTGATAAAAAACGAGATGCATTTAGTTCTTGGAACTAGATCTGACCCATAGCGCTATTAACAATATTTTAATGTTGCTAGCATTATGCTCGCAGAAAAATGTCGATCCAGCGCTATAGGGAATGATTGAGCTTTATCACCAGGTACAACTTTGTAGCACAATTGTAATTTTCGGCAGCAGTGAAAATTGTTGCAAATCCATATTAAAAAAAATACACAACACAAAGCTTGAATTTTGCCTGGTATTTTGTTTCGCTGGGGTTAAAATTTTTAAAAAACATTTTTGTGAGAGGGAAAAAAGCAAAAAAATACCAACGTCATTATTATGCATCTCTTGCCTTCTACATCAGTGAATCGGATCGGAGCCTTTCCCAGCCCTCCACCCCATCGCAGAGCACGGGCAAGACATTAAGGGGGTTATTTATCAAGGTTGAATATCTGAACCTCGAATAGTTCGTAGTTTTCGGAGGAAAACTACGAATTTTTCAAGATTTATTAAAGTCCGATGGTCTAAAAACTCAGAATCCGATACCCCGGCATCGAGGTCAATGGGGAAGGTCCCAGTGTCTGCACTGATGTCTGTACCGATATCCGATAAGTTCATGGTTTCTGTGCAAAAAGCTCAGAAAAGTACGAAAAAATATTAGTTTTTGTGCAAAACTCCGAACAATTCTGAGTTTTCGGGGAAAGCTCCAAAGTTTGCCCGACCCTATTTTTTGGGCTTTTTTCTTCATAAATAAGGTCCAGTCGGGCAATCGGAGTTGTTCAGATTTCTAACTTAGAAATACTGAGATAAATTCGGACCTTGATAAATAACCCCCTGTGGCCACTACAGCCTTATTTTTTCCCAGAAGAAGAGTTATTTGAATGGGGGAATATTAGTGCTGGCATAGTATTATAGTATCTGCCCGTTCTGGTTATGACCAATCCATGGAGGATGCTCCTACAGAACCAGACTTAGCACAGGAATTTACTGATGCTGATATAGATTTAGGGGGTTATTTATCTCCAAATGCAAAAATCCCCAAAAATTCATGATTTTTTTTTATAAAATCGGACTTTTAAAAAAATCTAAATTTTTGGAAATTTATTAAACCCCGAGGATGGAAAAGTCAGAATCTGTCGAGGTTGCATATAAGTCAACGTTTTTACAGAGTTTACAGGTCAAAAATTCCGAAACAATAGTGAAAATCAAATTTTCGGGAAAATGTAATAGTAAATAAGCGTAAAAAAAACAGAGCGGATTTGGTCTGAGTTTGTAGCAGAAAATATTGAGATAAATTCGGACTTTAATAAATAACCCCCTTGTTGTACAGGCAAACCTAGTAGACCATTACTGCAGAACTGTACTTAGTACAGAGTAATAGTGATGGTAACAAAGTTAATTGGTACTGTATCTCTGTGCATAGTTTATTGGCAAATTTAGGGAACTGTTACCTATCATCTGTTCCCTATTCTACCCAGTTCCATTCCTATTTTAATATTGTAAAAGTTAATTATAACTACATTATATCCATTGTAGGATATCAGATACTCTATGCTTTTGATGATGCCATGGTTAAGATGGACATGGTCATTTATTAAGGGGCAGATTTATCAAGGGTCAAATTTTGAGGTGATGGGAGTTTTCTAAACTCCCATCACCTTAAAATTTGAATATATAATGACCAACCGAAAATGTATTAAAAATTTTAACTTTGGGTGAATAGGCTGTATTCAATTGTTCGATTCAAATTTGATTTTTCAAAGCCCACCAAATGACCCCAAATAGGTTCTAGGAGGTCAACCATAGACTAAAACAGCAACTCGGCAGGTTTTAGATCACGAATAGTCAAAGATGAATTTTTAAAGAGACAGTACATGATAAATTTTGATATTCGAATTTTCAATTATTTATCAAATTCGATGTGAATTTGGACTATTCCCTTGTCGCAGTACACTAAAATTACCTTGAAATTCTAATTTAAAAATTGGAATTTTCACTTCGACCCTTGATAAATCTGCACCATAGTGTGCTTTTTCTCTATGGGTGTATCTATATGGGTATGTGGACGGAGCACCTTATAAATCCATGCATTCTTTCTAGTCTTCATTATGGAGGACGTGGTATCAATGGCCACTTTTGAGTTTATTTTCATTCTTTTTATGTATTGCTTGATTACTATAAACCCAGTCAATCAGATATATCCTAATGTGAAAAGCTGAATGAATGGGTCCTAAAGGGCGCATAACTGCTAGGGCCGCTAAATTTGTTGCTCTGCTCCAACAGTGAATAAAAAGCTGTTGCCTATTTACCAAGTATAGGGGGTTGGTGAGGCCAATGGTGTTACACGGGAACTCAAACAATCTTACAAAAGCAAGTCATTTACTTTCAAGTTCATAGTTGCCATGACAACCACGCCAACAGTCACATATAAACTTAACAATGATCTCTATACAACATCTAAACCGGAGAATAAAGAAAGCAAACATAAAGGCAGCAGCTATGTTCTCTATTCTACCTTTACAGAAATGGCTGCTTCATCGTTTTAAAAGGCCGTCAATAAACCGGAAATGTAGTTGATTTTGGGTATGGCCCAAATATGGTTGATTTTGGGTATTTCATTGATATGCCACAGTATAATTAAATTAGATATGACGTTTTGCTGTGGTGTGTGCCTCTACTTTTCTAACAATAATTTAATCCAATTAGGTTCAAAAATTTCTTGTTCAATGAAGTCAAAAAAAGTTATGGACAGTAGTCACAACCCAGAGTACCCCCAATTCAAGGGTTATACATAATTTACAAAAAGCAAAAATAGGGAGAAACTTAGGGGCAGATTTATCAAGGTTCCCACCTTTGGCATGAAATGTGTCAGGCTAAAGCATGTCCTAATAAGTATTTTCATTTTTATAATATTTGAGCTCTGTCTTCACTAACAGTAAGTCTCTCCCTATTTTTGCTAGTATAATTAAATTCCTTCATATTTTGGTGAATGGGCAGTTTAGTCATTTTGGTTATCTTTTCCCATCTGACAGTTGGTATGCCGATACAGGGGAAATATCCCCTTGGGGTCAGTCATGGCAATACAAAGCTTATGTAGCTCCAAACCACATCCACATCCCATGTAGTTCTCAGTTGATGGAACATTCTCCCTGATCTGCTCATTAACATTCAATAAGACAGTTTTTATGGGCCTGTATATAATCGTAGAGGCCATTTTATCAGCACACCTTCAAAAGTGTGATTGGATCTACTGTCATAGGGATTTCAATTGGCTACACCATCCATATAGACAATAAGTTTCTTCAAGACTATGATAATGTAGTTAAAAAAATTGCATGAGAAAGAAGATATTGAAAGATGCAAACCACATCCACAGCCCATGCAGTCCTCAGTTGATGGAACATTCCCCATGACCTGCTCAGTAACACTCAATAAGACAGTTTTTATGGGCTTGTATATAATCCTAGAGGCTACTGAGGCAGTCAAGTCTGTTCATATAAGATCACACCTTCGAACGGATGACTGGATCTACTCTTATAGGGATTTCAATCGGCTACACCATCCATATAGACAATGAGTTTCTTCAAGACTATGAGCAGGAACCCAGCGAGGTAATGTGGTTAAAAAATTGCATGAGCCATAAGACATTGGAAGATGCAACCCCTGTATGGAAATAATTAATTCATGATATTTTTATGGATTCCACAAGGGTTTCATTACACTTTTGGTGTCAATGTGTTTATAAATTCATGCTGTTTAAAGATCAAAGAATGTAGCCCACATAATACATATGGCATCTCTTTCAGGCAGTAATTGGTATTCTCCAAAAATACCAGAGTGCATAGCTAGAGGGACAGGCTTTAAACACCAGCTGTGATTGGTGCACAAGCCCTTAACACCCACACAAGCTGAGAAATGACTTTGCCCTCTGCTGCTCAATAAACCCAACGTTGGTTCGAATAGACTCCTGGACTACACGGGGCAATCACTTAAGAATCAGGAGCTGATTTACTCTTGGCTTTCTTTGTGAATATATCCCTGTTTTTAAAAAATTCTTGGCATTTCATCTTCTTTGTTTCCACTACACAGTAGGGTTGCTAGATGCTTTGGTTGCCATGACAATACTTTTTTGGTGCCAAATACTGGGACGAGACTATTTAAATTTACTGTTGTTTGAACAATGAAAACATCAAGGATAACATTTATTTTTTCATAGAAAGGAACTTGCCTCTCACAGACACTACCTTGTCTTTTTTCTATAGATGGATGAATGGCAAATAGAAATAAAAATGGCCAGACATATTGGGATAGGGGTTTCTTAAGGAACTTGTACTTCATTTAGCAAAAAGCAAATAGAAAGGTAATAATAAGATAACTACTAAGCTGTTCTGTATATTGCAGGTCAAGTGTGATGCCCATAATGTGGCATTCAGCTTCACCCTACACTAGACAAAGCGAGCTCAATATACTATTCAATCCTTATCTAAAATTGTTTAAGCTTTTCAGGGAATCAATCCCTCAAACCTGCAAAAGATCAAAAAACCCTATTATCATGATGGTGCAGTTCCAGTATAGAGAACAAAGCAGTGTCGGACTGGCCCACAGGGATACCAGGATAACTCCCGGTGGGCCCAGGTGTCAGTGGGCCCTCCTGCTTCAAAAAATTTGGCATATTTCATGGCCATTACCTATTTCTATTAGAACAAACAGACTATATAGATTGAATAATAGATTATAGTATGTAAAGAAAAGAGACTAGCAGAATAGAGGTTGAGTGAGGAGAGGAATTATAATAGTACTGAGAGTAGGCCCCTGATCTAAGGTCTTTTGGTGGGCCCCTGGTCTAAGGTTTTGCGGTGGGCCCCTGGTGTCCCAGTCCGACACTGGAACAAATGCCTTTCTATGATTGTTGTAGAACCTTGCTGGCACATCATTTAGAGGCAAACACTAGTGCCACCAGGCACAAGGCCTTCTCGATGGGTCATACTGTAAGAGGCACAAATGATACCCCTAGCTGCACCAGTACTTGCACCAATAGGATGTCTAACTGAGACCAAGAATCCATGAATCCACAAATCCACTCCATGAAACCTCAGTTTGTGAAGCTGCATGCACACAATTTTACAAAAACTTGACATTGAAGTCAAATCTAGGGCTAAGACGCCCCACTCCTATTGCATAGACTAGGCTAATTTTCAACTATTAATATGTAACACCTATTTGGGCTGCATAGCACACAAATAGTTAAACTGTCCAGCTAGCAGTAGAAGCATGGGTTACACGCGACTTCACACAACAGGGTCAGGGCCTTCGCCATGTGGAAGTGTTCCCTCTATGGTGTAGTGCAACTACATCCCCCCAGGCTACTGTGCATACAACAAAAGATGGGCGCCAGGAGGTTCTTGCAGTAAAACAGAAAACGGTTTATTTAACTATGCCAAAAAGGGCAAATGACCACAGGTTTCAGTACTCACGCAGGAGTTGAGGAAAACAGCATATTGAGAGTTCACACAGATCAAAGGCAGGCTCACACAGAGAGTACACAGGCAAATGCAGTACAACCTTTCCCTCCTGGAAGTTGTCAGGCAAGCAGCTTCTACCCTACAGTCCCTCTTCACTGAGGTCCCTGACTGGAGGCAACACACACAGCCTCTGGGAAGCTACTCCCTTACTGCAAATCCTTGTTGGAGCTCAGCTGCTCTTTCTCTCTCACCTTTCTGCCTTTCTCTCCTAGAGAGACTATGACAAGTCTGCCCTAGTATATCTGTTCCTCATTCACGGGGTTTCCTGGTCCCCGACTTGGACACATGCCTTCTTCTGGGCCTATTGCACTCAGTCCCCCTGAGCACATCCAGCTGGAATCACATCCAGAGGCAAAAGAGGAAGAGGCCACTCCCTGCACACACTATATAGGAGTGAGTCAGAGCAGTGTCATCAAATCTCTCAGCCTATCACTGTAAAGGTTATTCTGTAACAGGGATTCTACCCAATAACCCAAGGAAATGGTGAAAAGATTAACTCTATAGGGCCTGTATCCCTATAGGGCCCTACATTCACCCGGGGGAAAAAAACCCATTTCTCCTGACAATGGTTTAACAATCCCCAACATTTCAACTTACAGTACCATCACATCCACTTCTGGTATCCTCTCCTAGGCATACCTGGTAACAATGGTCACTGCAAAGGAAACACAGCATGCACAATACTGTATCAAACATTTTCAATTGCATAATAAACATTGCAGTTGGTCAACTTTATTACACATCAGCAAAAATACTTCTCCCCCTCCCAAGGGTCCACACAGGCAAATCCTTGGGTGCAGAAACACTACTCAGCGAGTAGGTGAAGGCAGAAGAAATGGTGGTGGGGATCAATAATCCTGAATTAGAACCCACTTAGTCCAGCAGTCCTTCCAGCCACAAAAAACAAGCAAGCAGCACTCTAGGCATCTCACTCTGCAGGAGTCCATAGAAGAGCTGTAGCAAACATCAGAAGAATCCATCCTCCAGGTTCTCCTCTTCCAGATCCATGATCCGGGATCACACATGAGCAGGAAATGGCTCCATCCGGGACATCCATCTTCCTCCCATCCAACTGACATCCGCAGGCCTTCGTGAAATTCGGGGCGAACCTCCAAGCCCGAACCCACGGCCAAATACTTCGAAGGAAATCCATACGATTCGAAGAATTCGTACGTTCCGTTTATCCACTTCGAAAAATTCGTACGATCCATTCGTACACTCCGACAAATTCATACATCCATTCGTACGATTCGAACAAAACAATGCACAGCCTGGTTTTAGGGAATCGAGCCCCACGTTGGGCGCCAAATGTAACACCTATTTGGGCTGCATAGCACACAAATAGTTAAACTGTCCAGCTAGCAGTAGAAGCATGGGTTACACGCGACTTCACACAACAGGGTCAGGGCCTTCGCCATGTGGAAGTGTTCCCTCTATGGTGTAGTGCAACTACATCCCCCCAGGCTACTGTGCATACAACAAAAGATGGGCGCCAGGAGGTTCTTGCAGTAAAACAGAAAACGGTTTATTTAACTATGCCAAAAAGGGCAAATGACCACAGGTTTCAGTACTCACGCAGGAGTTGAGGAAAACAGCATATTGAGAGTTCACACAGATCAAAGGCAGGCTCACACAGAGAGTACACAGGCAAATGCAGTACAACCTTTCCCTCCTGGAAGTTGTCAGGCAAGCAGCTTCTACCCTACAGTCCCTCTTCACTGAGGTCCCTGACTGGAGGCAACACACACAGCCTCTGGGAAGCTACTCCCTTACTGCAAATCCTTGTTGGAGCTCAGCTGCTCTTTCTCTCTCACCTTTCTGCCTTTCTCTCCTAGAGAGACTATGACAAGTCTGCCCTAGTATATCTGTTCCTCATTCACGGGGTTTCCTGGTCCCCGACTTGGACACATGCCTTCTTCTGGGCCTATTGCACTCAGTCCCCCTGAGCACATCCAGCTGGAATCACATCCAGAGGCAAAAGAGGAAGAGGCCACTCCCTGCACACACTATATAGGAGTGAGTCAGAGCAGTGTCATCAAATCTCTCAGCCTATCACTGTAAAGGTTATTCTGTAACAGGGATTCTACCCAATAACCCAAGGAAATGGTGAAAAGATTAACTCTATAGGGCCTGTATCCCTATAGGGCCCTACAAATATATTTTGGTTAAGAATCGCCTCAATAATAACTGTAGACACAAAACGCGACAGACCTCAGACGCTGTTTTTAACTTGTAAATCAGATGTGTAAATAAAGATTATGGTTTTACCTATAATCGGGGAACAAGAGATTCTTCAAAAAGATCCCAGAGTGCACTGCCACAACAATCGGTGTCTGCTGAATACGTTCTCCTTAGTGGCGAACTCGGGGCGGCGCCCAGGATCATAACGTCAACCGGGTAAGATTCCTATTTATCTACATATACTCTGCATGTGTGTGGGGAGGTTGGATAGAGTGAAACCGCTCCAGAGCTGAAGTGTTAAGTCCGGGCGGGATGCACACGGGCCACAGGATTTAAACAGTGAGCAGGCTTAAAGGGGACCAGTCACCCTACTAAATAATTCCAAATTCTTTTCTATTATGTTAGTTAAGCAAAATAAACTTTACTAAGCACTGCGTATCTTGACAGCGCTATATAAATAAATGATGATGATGATAACTATATTTATTATTTACATTTTGTTTCCTTCAGTCTTGGAATTACACAATCACAGTATACAGGCAGGAGCCATTTTGTGAACACTGTTATTAAGACAAATTGTCCATCACCCCCAAAATCTTGTGGAAGCACCAGAATGGGGGACGTAATGCCCTTAAGCAGTGCCCTACATAATTAAAGAGCCTGAGGAGGGAAGGGGGGAATGTAATAAGTGCAGTGATATGTAGGAACTGCTGAACAGAAAGTGAAAGTAATTGAATGCCCCGCCTCTATGCCTCATGTTTAATTTGAAAAGGACTTTCATTATACAACTTTTTTGGTGACAGATCCACTTTGAGGCCCAGAGGATGTTGGATTAACAAGGGAACCCCGGGTTTTAGCGCTGGATATATTTTTTGTCTGTTTGAAGTCAAATCTAGGGCTAAGAAGTCCTACTCCTATTGAAAAGACTAGGCTCCTTTTCAACTGTTTATATATTTTAATTAAGAATCGCCTCAATAATCAGTATAACAGGATTTAACTTAGCTTTGACATTTTCTGTTTTCAAAAAACTACAAGAAAATGGTAAAATATTGTATAATCTCTGGCCCTGTTCACACATTCCTGTCCATAGAAAAGAGTGTTTTAGCATCAGGCAAACACTGGCTCAGAGACACAAAGAGAAATGCTGGAAATAAGTGATAGATAAACAGACTCACACACCTGTTCAGCTGCTAAATACGTAAAATACATCACTCTAGTAACAGCACTTGAATGTTAAAGCTGGTATTACATGATTATGAATCTTGTGCTTTCTTTAATGCATATACTGTGTCTGGAGTTAATGTTGGAAATGTGACATTTTTTAGGGGGCCCACAGGGGAAGTCCCTAGTCAGAAATCTATGGCAAGTGGGTGAGATAGTTATACCCCTTTGGTGTAAGTTTATTACATCAGTTAACAGTTCCCTAGCGTATAACGGTATAATCATGTGCTTGCACCCTTTCTGGACTCCATCTTCCAGAGGGCCTGAGGTGGTGGTTGACCTCAGCATAGGGGAAGACTAGCTCCTGTGATCAGGGTCGTCAGAAATCTTTGGTTTCCAATGCAAGATATTTTTTTGGCCAACCTTCCGCCCCCCATAAACACAAGTAGTAGTAAAAAAATTTTGGCCACGCTCCTTGCATGCGCTACTTAAAAGATCAACTAGCAGTTAGGTAGGTTTTGCTGGGACAAACTGTTGAACATGAGATGGATTTTGATTGGATTTTGCTAAAAAAGGAAGGAAACAGACCCTGCAATTTTTTGAGGGACCAGACACTAGGGGTCCTGGGACTTTGAAAGTATCCCCTGATATGATAGTATATCGCAGGGGTTTTAGATAGTCAGGACTAGTGATCAAGAGCAGTCCTGTGCTCCACCAAGGAGAAATAGTGTGGGTTTAGTATCCCCAGGAAACACATGCGTTAGTTTAAAGGAGAAACAAACACTTAATAAAAAAATAACTCTACCCCCCTACCTACATATAGGTAGGTCTATCCTGTTGGTGAAACTACACCTTTATATTATCTATTTCCACCCCAGTGTGAGTCTTTTATACTGTCTGCTATTGTCTGGCTGAATCAATTGCCTCACCCATAGGGAGCACATTTTCTGCTCAAGAAACTTTCAGTTCATGATGAAGAACCACTGGGACCCATTTATTTCATTCTTTACACTGTTACTACACCAAAAGTGACAGTTCAATATTATTCCTCAAGACACCTCCACAGAGGGCTCAGGAGAGATAGAGAGAGAGTTGCCTTGTAAAAATGCTTTACAGTTCCACTGCTATGGTTTTCACGGGACATCATTTATACCCCCACCCTTTAATATGTTCTATGATGCTTGGCTTTTGGTTTGCAGGTACAAGAGATTGTTGAAACAAACGCGGGGTAATTTAACTACAACATAAGTGATCGAGATCTGAATAACAAGCTGCAAAGATCCACAAAGAAGAAATATCAATGCACATCCCCTGTTTTAAAAGTTATTAGGCTCCCTGCAAGTGCATACATGCGGCTGCCTTCGTTTTTCTCAAGCTGTGAGGCTAACTTTACTTATGAGATTCACTTGCAATCTGGTGAAGGTAGAGCAGACATTCTTGTTCCTCACACAAACAAAGCGTCATAGGGCTTATTGGCAGCTATTCAAATGTTATAGCCACAATTTGTTCTCCAGAAACCTATGACTGTACTTATCCTTTGGTAGTGATGTTTCTAAAATATGGAAATGATGATACCCTTACAAGACCTGAAGGCAAAAAAACAATTAAAAACCTCTGACCTTGGGGGCAGGGTATTTTTACTTAGTGTAACCACCTTTGTGCCCTTGGCAAGGTGGGTCTTTTCTAAGGGGCTTCTATAATAAGTTCCAGACACGACACATACACCTTTGAAGTGTGTAACTTGGTGGGTCTTTCAAGAATGCCAAATGGAATGTTCCTCATTTACATAGTAACATAGTAAGTTAAGTTGAAAAAAGACACCATCAAGTTCAACCTTTTAACTCTTTTTTTTAACCTGCCCAACTGCTAGTTTACCCAGAGGAAGGCAAAAAAAACATCTGAAGCCTCGACAATTTGCCGCAGAGGGGGAAATTGTTTTAAAAGAAACAATTTTTATAGATAACAGGATAGACTGAATGAGGAGTTCAGTCTATCCTGTATTTTTTTCCAGATGGATTACTTTATGCGTATTACACGGGATGGTCTCCCACTAATTGGATAAAAGGATTTGAAACCTTGGACTTTTTCTAAGAAGCACGCATATGGACATTTTCTTTTCATATATATAAAAAAAGCTTCTTTCTATAAAATTACAATATTTTGTAGTACAGACAAATTTTTTTTCACTGAGGGGAGGGGCTTTTTGCTACTTAAAGGCTACAATTGTTAATGACCACATCACCTGACGAAGGGGCCAGCCCCCGAAACATTGTGAATCTTTGTTTGACATAATAAACACATAGGGGAATCCCCCATTTGCAAAGCTACTGTGTGCCAGTACTTAATTTGAAGGATCCTATACTTGTGGGGAGAGCCGTATCCCCCAAGGACTGAGCACCTAGCAACAGTTACGTGGGAAGGCCGAGGTGTGCAGGCGAATTTTGGAATTGCAATTACCACCTAGGCAGGGCTGGAACTAGGGGTAGGCAGAGTAGGCACGTGCCTAGGGTGCAAAGCTGGAGGGGCGCCAGGCACGCACCTTCTCTGCCTCTCCTATCCCCTATTCTGGTCCCTGCTCTGGCCAACGTGAGCGATCTCTCTAGTGCGTATCTTTGTTTTGCGCATGCGCAGTTTCGTTTTTTCACGCATGCGCACTCGTTTTTTCGCGTATGCGCACTCGTGTTTTTTTTGAGAATGCATACTCGCGTATTAGGCGCTTTGCCAGGCCAGGCTGCCTAGGGCGAGTGCCCACGTTGGCCCGGCACTGAGCAGGGGAGACTATGTAGGGGGGTAGGGGTTTTTAAGAATAAGGGCTTTGGTTCTCCTTAAATAGAACAATTTAATATTTGTTTATAAAAGTCCAATCTACATTAGATGAATCTAGGGAAGTGAATGGAAGCTTACTGGAGCTTACTTAAGGTTGCTTATTAATGCATAGAAGTAGAGCAGGGTAAGAAACTTATAATCTTAACAATCCATACTCAACTATATGGTAGCCATGTCCCAAAAGTGACTGTTCTGCCCCTTAATGAGTACATAATGTACATATATAATGAGTACATCACGCAACTCAAATCTGATGAAGGGATCCGTCCCCCCAAATGTTACATTATTGATGCAATAAACACACAGGGGTTCACCCCGCTTCACTTGCCATTGTGTGTTTGGTAATTGCCTTACAATTAATCGTGGGAGAGGTGCCGACCTCTCTAACCAACACAAGGCAGTTCTTCTATATCAGAGAAGCTGGGGGAAAGAAGATAATTGGTTCTTCACGCTAAACAGCTCAAATCACCATCTGCAGCCAAAAGGCATCGCTTAAGTGACCCTTCCCTGGGGTTCCTTTCCAGGATCAAGCCTGTCACAAGCTCTGGAATGAAAATAAATAACAGTTTTCTTGGTTTCATCTTTATTATCAGTCTTCTCAATGGGATAGGCAAATCTAAAAACGAAGTAGTACTTATATTTACTCATTAGATATTGTTCTGTAGATACCTCCAAGTCCATGCAGTGGGTGAAAGCAACCAGAATTCCTTAGTGAGGTCTGATATTGAGGTCTTCAAAAAGTTTTGATATAAAATGCACCTCTATGATTTTCTACACATTATTGACAATTAAGACCAAAGAGACTTATTTTGAAATTCAATTGCAGATAGATGGATCAACAGCAGAAAGTGAAAGGGCAAAGTGAGGTTGGGGGGGGGTAGTTAAATAAAACCAAGGACAAATTGTTGCAGGTGTTATGGCTGCTTTTATTTTCCCCTACAGGAACATGCTTTGGTAGCACTCAATATATGACAAATCCACTCTTCATGTTTTGCCATAGATAAATTTATATAAGAAATGGCTAATATTATTATACTGTTTTCTTTGACACCAAAAAGAGTTATAATGGATTATGAAGGCCTATAAATAAATATTACAGAAAAACAGAAAAATCTCAGCATTTGTAGAACAAGTAGGACCCCTAAATAAATAATTTATGTTATTTATGTTATAGTTTCATTATTTATTTATCATGCCAGATGTTCTATTACTTTGTTGGTCCTTCTGTAATTGATTAACCTAATTTAGCATGTTAGTCATTTTATGTGTTGTTACTATCGTTACACGAAGACCTGGGTCCTATAGCCGTTGCTATTGGAACCCAATGTTAAACGTGGCTTGTATAACATAATTACACATGACATAGTAAGCAAGAGGGGGGGGACTAATGAATTAATGTGACACCTAAATGTGTCCTCTTCTGTTTTTCTTCTCTTCTGTTCCAGGGGAGTGAGGAGTCTATATGTGAGGAGTCTTTATCAGGGAATTGTGTTGCTCTGCTCTCTCTCACTCTTAAAGGAGAAGGAAACCCCCAGGGCGCTAAACCCCTCCCCCCCTCCCCTGTGCTGCCCCCCCTCCCTCCTCCCCCCTGGCCTACCTGTCCCCCTGGGCAAATGCCCCTAACTTTTTACTCACCCCTCTGCGCAGGTCCTGTCCACGGAGTACGCAGTCGCCATCTTCTCCCACGCGCGTCTTCTTCCTGCTCTGATCGGCGTTTTCTGGCGCATGCGCAGTAGGAACAGGTACCGGTACAGCTCTATTGCGCATGCGCCGAATGTCACGAAGTTTTCCGATTTCACTTCGTGACATTCGGCGCATGCGCAATAGAGCTGTACCGGTACCTGTTCCTACTGCGCATGCACCAGAAGACGCCGGTCAGAGCAGGAAGAAGACGCGCGTGGGAGAAGATGGCGACTGTGAACTCCGTGGACAGGACCAGCGCAGAGGGGTGAGTAACAAGTTAGGGGCATTTGCCCAGCGGGAGGGGTAGGCCAGGGGGGAGGAGGGAGGGGGGGCAATACACGGGAGGGGGGAGGGGTTTTGCGCCCTGGGGCTTTCCTTCTCCTTTAATAGAAGGACGTTCAGCTCTTAAAGTAGAATTCCATCCATGGAAGAAGCTATTTACCTCCATTACAAAAACTCAACCATCATTCAGATATACAGTAATTAACACACAGTAGAAGCAAATGTTTATCACTACAATTTATTGTAGAAAAGTGCCACAGTTTGATATCTTTATTAAGCAAGGCATATCACACGATCGCTGCTTCGATGTAAATCGGACACAATTGCGCTGAAAGGTAACTTCTAATATCCTAATATTTTGCAACTGGGGGTACTTTATTTATTATAATACACAAATTTCAGTGAGTCATGTGACAGAAATGACATCAGAACTCACATTTATAACTGATGACATCAGAACTCACCTTTTATAAGGATATAATTTACAGGATATTCATGGCTTTTGTGTATTATATAGTGGATAATGTACCCCCTACTGTAATTTATAAAGATATTATAAGTCACAGAGGAGATATGTGACCATATAAAAGCACCTGGCCGCAGGCCGAGTGCTTTTATACAGGTCACATAACTCTGAGGGGACTTTTGATATCTTTATAAATTTCTAGTAGGGGGTATATTATGCATTATAATCTACATTTTGTGGGGGGGTTGGAGGGGACGGCGTCGAAATTTTGGTCGGTGGTGTCAAATTTGGGCTCGCAGGCTGCCGTTTTGGGCGCCCCCGTAGGCCGCGCTGCATCAAATTCCGACGCGCTGCATCAAATTCCGACGCGCTGCGTCAAAATTCAGCGGCCTGGGGGCCCCTGTTATAAACGGCGGTTATATCTGACGTCAGAACGCGCCGTTTATAAGGATATAATTTACAGTCTGGTCCCATAGGGAAATGACCAGACTGTAGATTATAAGGATATAATTTACAGGATATTCATGGATTTTGTGTATTAAATATATATTTTTGTTATAATTATTATTGTTAGATAATATTGGACATTCTTATGCCTAATTGTCTAGAGATTGGCATTATCACCTCTTGCTTTAAATACAGTTACACACAGAGCTAAAAAAAATGCTACTATAGTGTCCCCAGCAAAATTCTTGGAGCTCTTATCTCTATCATAAATTGAATGTGGTTGTTCATTACTTGAACATACTTCAAAGAGAAAACAATAGAGTAAAGCATAGCCACAGTCTAATCATGTTCCAGAAATCTAATCTCTGAAGTAATCCAGTACCCAGATGAGATACCAATCCTGCCAACTGTATCCACTGGGTATTAAAAAACATCTTTTGGTCGCCTCTAGGCAAACCAAGTCCATGTCATAAATAAATAAATATGCTGCAAACTGCAGAACTGTAAGATTTAAATCAAGGCCAAATGCAAGATTATGCATTGTTTAAAATTAAATATACCAACGTTATTTTTCATGGCTGTTTTGGACACCTTTGGGCGTGAGTGTCGCCTCTTCCACTCAACTTCACCACAATCTATAAGCACACACATCATCTCACCAAGATTCAGTGATGCCTGTTAGAGAAATTTTTCATAGCAAATCTTCTTTAGTTTACATTTCAGAGAGGAAATTGATTACGTCAGTGGATAATGTGGGGGAGGCTGAACCATGGTAAAGATTTCTGTGGTGAATATCCATACTCTTTTATCAGAAAGAGAAGAAATAGATTTGCTTATCCGCAAAAAAAATTCTAATGTATAAATCTAAGCAACAAAAAAATGTATATTACTTACTTACTTGAAATGTAAAACCTATGGAATATATATATATTTATTTATTTTTTTGTTTTTTTTTGTTTTTTGTAATATAAATTGTTTTTTAATATGATTAATAGACATATTCTCCATCTCACTAAGCAATGAAATGAAAATTAATAAATGATTTATTAACGCCGACACCTCAAATATTTCAAATTTCAAATATTTCAAATAGATGAAAAGAAAAATGAGAAAATAGATATATTTAATGAATAATATAGCTTTATGTAAAAATTTATTTTTTATGAAGGCGTAAAATGTACAATCTCACAAAAAATAGATACAAATTAAAAAAAAAAAATATATATATATATATATATATATATATATATATATTTAGGGGGCAGATTTATCAAGGGTCAAATTGAAAATTTTAATTTCTAATTCTGAATTACGAGTTTATTTTAGTGTAATTCGACTAGGGAATAGTCCAAATTTGATTTGAGTTTAAAAGAAAATCGAAATTCGAATTTCAAAATTTATTCTGTACAGTTCTTTTCGATATCTAAAACCTGCCGAATTGGCTTTTTAGCCTTAAGGGGGTCTCCTACAACAAATTTGCACTTGTTTGGTGATTTTTTTTGGTGAAAAAACTCGAATCAAATTAATAATTGCCCAAATTTAAAAAATTAGAATTTTTTAATTGGTTGGGCTTTTTTCAATTTTTTTTTATAAACTCTAAATTGGACCCTTGGTAAATATTCCCCTTAATGAATGATATAGCTTTATGTAAAAAAATTATTAAAGCCAACGCCCGAAATATTTAAAAATATTTAAAAAATGTCAGTTAATCTAAATATATTTTATTTGTGTTTTTTTTAATGTGATTAAAATGCATTATATGTATCTCGCCAAACCATGAAATAAGAATGAGAAAAATATACAGTATAACAATATAATAAAATAAATAATAATAATATAAAATAGTAAGACAAATCTAAAATATTCCTAATGAAGTATTTTCAAATTTTTTTACATGATTAAATGCATATTTTGTATCTTATATCAAGGAAATAAACATGGAGATATATATATAATAAAATAATATACAGTATATAATAAATAAAATAGCTTGAAAGTTTTAATAACGTTTGTTAAAGCCAGCACCTCAAATATTTTCAATTTCAAAGATTCCAAATATATTTTATTCACAGTTTTTCAAATGATGTGCGTACTTATTATCTATCTCGTTTAACAACAAAATAAAAAGGAGAATTAAAACAAAATTATATATATATATATATATATATATATATATATATATATATATATATATATATATATATATATATATATATAATAAATGAATAGGTTGAAAAAAAGTTTATTAAAGGAAACCCCTGGAATATTCCACATTTCAAATATTCCAACTATAATTTAAAAATGTGAAAAATATACAACGTTTCACAGGTAGATTCTGGCAAATGATGTTGGAAACTCAATGTAAGCAAAACATTTGCATATAAGAAAACAGTCCAATTACGAGAGCATGAAACCAAGGAACAGAAGGAATATTCATACTCAGAGGAATAGTTTTTATGCCAAACATCAATCAATCCCAGCTTTAGATGCCTATTTATAATACTGTGGGGGTTCTGGGCGCTTACATTTCACACTGTGAGGATCAGTCCATGACATTATCTATGTGACAATTGAAGTCTATACCAATAATTAAAGCTGTGTTTGAAAATGTGTCTTATCACCTGTTTTTCCTGAACATATATTGAAATGTCAGCATTGCCTATGGCTGATGGACAGAGTTGGCTCAATGACTTTCAGTGATATGTTGTCACCAAGCAGAATGCAGTTACTTAGTGGAATGGGGGATACAATAAAAATGCTGCTGCTTCTCAATGACAAAAGCAATATCTTTCCATGGGGCCAACCCAACATGAAATTCATAATCTAATTATTGTGTCATCAGATGATAAAGACGCTCTAGATGACTAAATCATGAATTTAGAAATGGTAAAGGTTGCTTATATAACTAGGGCTCTGGAAACATATATATATTTCTGTCCTTAATCGATATATATAACTGACATTTTATAACAGCCCCAGTGAAGCCTGACATTGAAGGTCCCTCATGAAAATCGGATAAAATATCCGAAAAAAAATCGTGAAAATCTGATTTTTTTCCAGCAAAGCAAATTTCCAGGAACATGTAATAATAAATAAGCGGAAAAAAACCTGAGTGGGTTTGATCGCAGTTTGTAGCAGAAAATATTGAGATAAATTTGGACTTTGATAAATAACCCCCCTAGTGGTGGACACATTTTTTCACCAGCCATGGATTTGTGTCGAAATTCCGGATTTTGGCATCTGACGATTTTTTTTTTTTGCGGAATTAGGGCAAAAGTTTGCCATCGAAAATCACAACGACAAAAAAAGTAGGGATGCACCGAATCCACTATTTTGGATGCGGCAGAACCCCCGAATCCTTTGTGAAAGATTCGGCCGAATACCAAACCAAATCCAAACCCTAATTTGCATATGCAAAAAATTTACTTCCTTGTTTTGTGACATAAAGTCACGCGATTTCCCTCCCCACCCCTTATTTGCATATGCAAATTAGAATTCGGCCGGGCAGAAGGATTAGGCTGAAAAAGGCCGAATCCTGGCCGATTCCCGAACCGAATCATGGATTCGGTGCATCCCTAAAAAAAAGTCACGTGGTAAAAAAAAAAAACGCCCAATGACTTTAATGCATTTGGACAAAAAAAGTCACCCTAAGAAAAAAAATTGCCACGCGCATAAAAAAAAAACATGTTTAAAGGGGTGCTTCATCTTCAAGTAAACTTTTAGTATGTTATAGCCAATATGGCCAATTCTAAGCAACATCTCCATTGGTTTTCACTATTTATTTTTTATAATTTTATAATTATTTGCCTTTTTCTTCTGACTCTTTCCAGCTTTGAAATGGGCGCCGCTGACTTTCTAGTCAGGTTGTCTCCTATTTATATTCCAGTCTCATGTTCAAACCAATGCATGGTTGCTAGGGTAATCTGGACCAGATGGCTGAAACTGCAAACAGGAGATCTGATAAATAAAAAGCTAAATAACTCAAAAAACACAAATAATAAAAAATGAAAACCAATTGCAAATTGTCTCAGAATATCACTCCCACATCATACTAAAAGTTAACTCACAGGTGATCAACCCCTTTAATGCCCATTGACTTCAATGCATTTTGCAAATTTTTAGCAAATTTTTAGCAAATTCTGAAATAAGTCAACGGGCGTCAAAAACAATTTCCGAGCAACAATTTTTTGACACACGTGGCAATTGTTTTTTTCACTCCAAATGCATTGGCCAATGGAGACTTTTTTGCCCAAATGCATTAAAGTCAATGGGCATTTTTTGCTCACCACTACTAACTACTAAATACAGATGCACTTATTATTATCGTATTATTATCATTATTATTGCAACTGTAGGGTTGTTACTGGTGTGAAGAGGCATGAGCGAGGTTCAGACATATTTTGAATTCTGCTTTTTAGATTTTTAACGTTTGGACTCTGTTTTTGTTTTGTTTTTTAGCAAGAAAGAGTGTAGAGAATACAGTTATATCATTAATAACAGTCAGCTAGCCTACAAACCGAGGGAGCTGGCAATGGTTTGCCTTAAAGGGATACTGAGAAGACATGTTTTTTTTTTCAAAACACCTCAGTTAATAGTGCTGCTCCAGCAGAATTCTGCACTGAAATAGATTTTTCAAAAGAGATTTTTTTTAATATTTAATTTTGAAATATGACATGGAGCTACACATATTATCAGTTTCCCAGGTGCCCCCAGTCATGTGACTTGTGCTCTGATAAACTTAAGTCACTCTTTACTGCTGTGCTGCAAGTTGGAGTGATATCACCCCCTCCCTTTTCCCCCCAGCAGCCAAACAACAGAACAATGGGAAGGTAACCAGATAGCAGCTCCCTAACACAAGATAACAGCTCCCTCTTAGATATAAGAACAGCGATCAATAGTAAAAATCCAAGTCCCACTAAACTTCAGTTACATTGCATTGAAGAAACAATAGCCTGCCTAAAAGCAGTTTCATCATGAAGGGGCAGATTTATCATGGGTCAAAAAAACTTTGATTTTTCAAAGTCCACCAATTGACTCCAAATAGGTTCTAGGAGGTCCCCCATGGGCTAAAACAACAATTTGGCAGGTTTTAGATGGCAAATGGTCGACGTCAAATTTTTAAAGAGACAGTACATGATAAATTTCGAAATTCAAATTTTCCTCAAATTCGAGGTACGAAGTACACAAAAATTTGCTCGAAATTTGAATTTTTTTTATTCAGATTTTAACTTTCACCTTTGATAAATCTGCCCTGAAGTGAGCAAACAGATTTTTTTATATTTAATTTTGAAATCTGACAGGGGGCTAGACATATTGTCAGTTTTCAGGCGCCCCTGGTTCTTTGTAAAAGTACAGGATCAATCAAAATGACCTGAGATGTACCTACACACTAATATTACAAGGGAAAAAAATACACTTGTTGGTACAGGAATGAAATGTTATATTGTAGAGTGAATTACTTGCAGTGTAAACAATGTAATTTAGAAATAAAAACTACACCATAAAAATCATGGCTGTATCATTGCATTAGGTTAAAAGCAATTTATACATTTTTAAGCCACGTTTGCTATGTAGCTACAGATGGAGCAACTTTTTAGTTTTTTTGAATGCCCAAAACTTCGAAATTCTAATTAAAAAAGAACAATCAGAATTTATCAAAAAATCAAAGTTTTTTTTCTGGGTGAATAGGTCCGTTTTCGATTGAATTTGAATCGTATGAATCAAAGTAACAGCGCATTTGATTGAATTTGATTCAAAGTTTTTCCAAAAAAAAAACACTTTGATTTTTCAAAGTCCACCAATTGACTCCAAATAGGTTCTAGGGGGTCCCTCATAGGCTAAAACAGCAATTCGGCAGGTTTTAGATGGCGAATGGTTGAAGTTGAATTTTTAAAGGGACGGGGCAGAGTATGGGCCAGATTTATCAAGGGTCGAATTTCGAAGCAATGGGAGTTTTTTTGAACTCCCATTACTTCGAAATTCGAATTAAAAAAGTTTTTTTTGGGTGAATAAGTCCGTGTTTGATCTACTTCAATTTGTATGAATGCAGTGCATTCGATTTAATTTGATGCAAAGTTTTCCAAAAAAAACTTTGATTTTTCAAAGTTCACCAATTGACTCCAACAGGAAGTCCCCCATAGGCTAAAACTGCAATTCAGCAGGTTTTAGATGGCAAATGGTCGAAGTCAAATTTTTAAAGAGACAGTCCTTTTTCAAAGGAAGATGTGAAGAAGTGACGCCCAGGACAACTTCAAGCTGGAACCCGGCTGTGTTTTATTTCCCCAAAAATGTGCAAAGCATTTGCAACACAAACATCTAATTTCTTTGTAACCAAAACAGACTGGTCCACTGGCAGTCTGTTCCTATATAAGGAACCTACTTTTGAAAAAAAAAAAATAAGGGCAAAATAATCCAGACAAAATGCAAATATTTAACTCACTTTCTTTAAACATTTCTCCGTATTCCCTTTAAACTGAACAAGCTCATTTCCTACTTTCTGGGTAGAGCTCATTTCTTGCTCCCCCTTTTTTCAAAGGTGATGGAAACACCTGTACTGATGTATCCAGCCTGAGTGAACACAACCCTTTTTATCCTATTTTGCTGACTCATAAGGCATTCTAGGATAGAGATACCTTCCCTTTAGGGACTTTCCAGCTGCAAAAGTTACTTTTGATTCATGGGAACACCAGTAACAATAAGCCACTGCAAGGAGCACTGAGACACAATGGATTTATAGAAGCTTGTTAAAAATACAAAACTTTTTCCCTAAACTGCCAGGTTTTTAATATTAAAATGACAGTTTACAGCATTTTACCTGACTTTTTATTAATCAAATAACACCAAGCATTAGGTATAAACTGATATATTTTATAAATAAGCATAATAAATGTTACACTGTGGTATTTATTTATTATTATTTATTAATTATTATTTATTTATTTTATTTATATTATTTACTAAAGTTCAAATCACAAAAAATGTGTGATGTTTTTTTTATATATAAAATCTGACTTTTAAAAAATCACGAATTTTTCTGAATTTATTAAACCCCGAGGATGGCAAAGTCTGAATCTGAAAATCCGGACCTGTCGAAGTTGCATATAAGTCAATGGGAGAAGTCCCAATGATTTTTTTGATGTCCGCTGGGTTTCGTGTAATACCCCCAAGTTTTTGGAGTTTTCAGATGAAAATTCAAAAAAATCGTGAAAATCAGATGAAAAATCAAAAAAAATTGTGCGAATTTGATCAGATTTGTATCAGAATATAATGAGATAAATTCGGACTTTGATAAATAATCCCCTTAGTGTAAGGAGAATCAAAGTGATGAGTGGGACAGTATGGGGTTATTTATCAAAATCTAAAAAGTTCTCACTATTTTCTGAAAACTACTCTAACCAAATCTGCACAGACCCCCCCCCCATTTATCAATAAGTTTTTTTCTGAAAATGTCTTGCTTCGGGAAAAAAAAAGATAAAATCATAAAAAAATCCAAATTGTACGAATTTTTAGGATTTGTTGCTGAAACCTGTGACTTTTTCAGATTTCACATCCGAAACCTGCAACTTTTTCTCATTTGACGCCCAAAAACTGCAACTTTTTTCGGGTTTGACCACCAAAATATTCGGATTATTTAACTAAACCAAGAGCAGATCAGGATTAGTGATGGGTGAATTTGTCCCATTTTACTTTAACGAAAAATTTGCGATTCTCTTGCAAAATTCACGGAAAAGTCGCGAAATTCCAAAGTTCACGAAAAAACTTCAAAGGTTTTCACGAAAAAATCATGAAATTCGAACATTTTCACAAAAAATCACGAAAATCTGACATTTTCATGAAAAATGATAATTTTTTTTGATAATTGGAGTATATTGACCCCAGCGAATATTTGCGTGAGATTCGCGAATTTATTCGCCGCAAAACACGGAAATTTGCAGCGAATTTGTGCCAGGCGAATTTATTCGCCCATCACTTATCAGGATATCAACAGGACATATGCCAGTGATTTCTACATGAACTTGGCAGGTTTGAGTTTATTTTTATTCTGATTTTTAACACCATCGGGGGTTTAATAAATCATGAAACAATTGTGTTTTTCCCCTTTAAAAGTCCGATCAGAAAAAATAATAATAAATAATAAATAACCCCCTAAAAGTCAGTAGTCACATGTCGTGCCCCGTGGGAACGCAGTGATTCCTACACTTGGAACGGGGACAATGAAACGTAATCAGACTGTTGAGAAACAGATCACAATTACAGAGTGCCGCTACATCTGCTGGGTTCCACTTCAGTGAAGGAAGAGTCATCTCAATTTTATGTACATAGCTTTTCATGTTTCATTTAACCTATACTGTATTATTAAACACATCAAAATATAATGATACTCATTAAAGGAGAGAGAGAGAAACCAGGTTCATTTGGGCCAGTTTGACTGGAATCTCTGAGGCTTGTTTAATACTCTATGATTTTGTCGCCCGCCCCACAGCATTTTGCTCAAGGTCTAATATTCTTCTTGCCAGTACATGTCAGACACAATGTTTAGGTATTTCTGTCTTCTCACATTCTTGGTGCGCTTGCTGAGGATTAAATGATTAGACTTCCTGACAGCTGTGCAAATAGTGGGGCCGCAATTATCGGATAAATGGCAAATTTATAATGACATAACCATTTCGGATAAGTACAGTTTTTTTGCTCGAATTTGGGAAATGCATGCAACATGAAATGATCTGAGAAGGTTATATTGTTCCACCTCCCAAAGTGCTTCAAATGGAAAGAAACCCGATGCACTTTTACTTGTACAGGTGTGGAATCCGTTATCCAGAAATCCATTATTCAGAAAGCACCGAATTACGGAAAGGCCATTTCCCATCTCCACATTTTTTAAAATGTTTCCCCTCTGTAATAATAAAACAGTAGCTTGTGCTTGATCCCAACTAAGATAGAATTAATCCTTATTGGAAGCCAAATCAGGGTTTATTTAATGATTACATGATTTGTCAGTAGACTTATCGTATGGAGATCCAAATTATGGAAAGATCCATTATCCGGAAATCTGTCCAATTGCAGGCACCAACAATTAGGATTTTTTTCTAACTGACAAAGGCTGATTCAGAAGAGACCTCTGTGAACTCACTCAGAGAAGCCCCCTTTCATGTTTATTTTTGTATTTATTTCCTCTGGATCAATACAGATGGAAGGCAGTTCAGGGAGATTGTTGCCCCGAAGAAGAGGCGATTTGTCATCGGGGCGACTAATCTCCCCGAATCTGCCCATGTGTCCTTACCCTTAAGGTTCATTTTAAGGTGAATAACCTTTTTTAAGAATATTCTTCGCTTTTATTTTTTTCTTATAATGATTAATTCCCTTTATTCAAATTCCATTTGGTGGTTTTAAATTTGAAACCAAAACTTTAACTCGAATTTACCATTTGAACCTTAGTAAAATCTGCCCCTTAAAGTGAAACTAACACCAAAAATTTTCTTTTCAAATTATTAATCTACATCAAAAGTTACCTATAGGTCATGTTGATTGTTTTTTGCTGATAGCTCTGCTTTTGTAAGTAATTGTTACTTGAAGTTCCTGACTGTTTTGCCAACCTGACCGTCAATTCTTAACCTGACAGTTAGAGATTCTAATGCTAACGGACTCCTGCTGCACAAATATGGCAAATATTGGTAAAATTATAAATAGCATTCAAAGATAATGTTATGATGATGTTTAAATGATTTTCTAGTAGACTTAAAGGGGTGGTTCACCTCTAAGTTAACTTAAAGGGGCAGATTTATCATGGGTCAAAGTGAATTCAAGGGCATTTTCGAAGTAAAAAAAATCGAAATTTGAAGTAATTTTTTTTAGATACTTCGACCATCGAATAAGATACTACGACTTCGAATTCGATTCAAAGTAAAATCGTTCAAATATTCGACCAAGTAATGTCTCTTTAAAAAAAACTTTGACTTCAATACTTCGCCAAATTAAACCTGCCGACGTGCTAGGTTAACCTTCTAGAGCATTTTTTGAAGTTGAAGAAAAATCGAAAAATCGTTTGATCAAACAATTTTACTTCAACCTCAAATGGCCAAATTCTATGTAAAAAAACTTTGACTTCGATATTCGAAGTAGAAGTATTCCAATTCGATGGTCGAATATCGAAGCTTTTTCTACTTCAAAATTCGCCCCTTGATATATCTGCCCCTAAGTATACTAAAGAACGGCCAATTCTAAGTAACTTTTCAATTGGTCTTCATTATTTATTTATTTTAGTTTATAATTATTTTCTTCTTTTAAATCTTTCCAGCTTTCAAATGGGGGTCACTGACCCCATCTTAAAACAAATGCTCTGTAAGGCCAAACATTTATTGTTATTGCTACTTTTTATTACTCGCCTTTCTATTCGGACCCTCGCCTATTACAGTCTTTTATTTATATTAATGCATGGTTGCTAGTGTAATTTGCACCCTAGCAACCAGATTGCTGAAATTGCAAACTGGAGAGCTGCTGAATAAAAAGTGAAATAACTCAAAAACCACAAATAATAAAACATTAAATCCAATTGCAAATTGTCTCAGAATATCACGCTCTACATCATACTAACCCCCACATGTAATAAAAGGCACTAAGTTTGCCCAGGAGCAGTAACCAGTAGCAACCAATAATATGTTTGCTTTTAAACATGTGACCAGGAAATTCTACCTGCTTATTGGTTGCTATAGGTTACTGCCACTGGGCAAACTTAGTGCCTTTAATTACATAACCCCATTAAAGTTAATTTAAAGGTGAACAACCCCTTTAAGGTATGAAGATCTAAATTAGGGAAAAATCTGTTATCTGGAAAGCAAATATATATATATATAGCGAATATAGCTATTAGTGATGGGTGAATCTGTCCCTTTTGTTTTAGCGAAAAATCCTCGAATTTCCAGCGAATCCGAATAGTCTTGACGCACGGCGGTTTCGAGGCGTTCGACTTTTCCAATGTGCGTCCAAATATTTTTGACGCCGGCGAATTTCGCTGCAGTTTTGCGAATTTATTCCCAGGCAGCGAAACGCAGAAATTTGCCGCAAATTTGCACCTGGCAAATGTATTCGCCCATCACTAATCGCATTAGAACTGTTTTCAGGGTCGAGATGTGATAAATCTCATTATTATTTCCTCTTAATTTGGTTTTACATGTTTATATATATATAAACATTTTGTCCAATAAAAATGTTACAAAAAAGTTTCACCCACAAATGATCATTCCTGCTGCCGTCTAACGCGCACATTCCGATGACGTACCGGCAGCTCGGATGCAACTTTTGCCTTTGGCTGGAAGCCTCCAGGAATGTGTCCTCTTGTGTAATTCAATATCAGTGACTCCTCCAAACAAATCTCCTTGCTGCTTTATATTAATGGACTGTCACAGCTCTCATTGTTTTCCCAGGGTCCTGCAGCTGCATTCTTTCACAGGTGCTTGGCAAATGAAAATGATTCTGGTTTGGGGCTTCGGCGACGACTCCTTCAGCAGATTGTTAGGAAGTTATTCATGCAACAAACATGTTTCATTTGTGATCCCTCCACTCGCTGCCGGCTCATTTAATAGGATCTCCTGACAAGCCCTTAAAGGAACAGTTCAGTGTAAAAATAAAAACTGGGTAAATAGATAGGCTGTGCAAAATAAAAAATGTGTCTGATATAGTTATTTAGCCAAAAAGTAATGGAGTGACTGGATGAGTAACATAATAGCCAGGACACTACTTCCTGCTTTTCAGCTCTCTTAGCTTACACTGACTGGTTACCCTGGTTACCAGGCAGTAACCAATTAGAGACTTGAGGGGAGGCACATGGGTCATAACTGTTGCTTTTGAATCTGATCTGAATGCTGAGGATCAGTTGGAAACTCACTGAACAGTTATGTCCCATGTGGCCCCCCTTATAGTCACTGACTAACTCAGAGTTAGAGAGCTGAAAAGCAGGAAGTAGTGTTCTGGCTATTATGTTACACATCCAGTCACTCCAGCCTTTATACATTACATTTTTGGCTAACTAACTATATTAGAAACAGTTTTTATTTTGCACAGCCTATCTATTTACCTAGTTTTTATGTTTATTAGGGATGCACCGAATCCACTATTTAGGATTCAGCTGAACCCCTGAATCTAGGGGCGCTTCGCCAATGAGGCAAGTTGAGGCTATCGCCTCAGGCGGCAGCGCCCCACTAGGTACCAGGGGCAGCAAAAATGCTGGGATTCGGCCTATTTCAGCAGGATTCGGATTTGGCCGAATCCTTCTGCCCGGCCGAACCAAATCTGCATATGCAAATTAGGGGCGGGGAGGGAAATCATGTGACTTTTTGTCACAAAACAAGGAAGTAAAAAATGTTTTCCCCTTCCAACACCTAATTTGCATATGCAAAATAAGGATTCGGATTTGCTTCGGTAAACAGCTAAATCTTTCACAAAGGATTCGGGGGTTCGGTAAAAATCCAAAATAGTGGATTCGGTGCACCCCTAGTAAATAACCCCCTTAGTATGTTAGAAAATGGGCCAATTCTAAGCAACTTTTCAATTGGTCTTCATTATTTATTTGTTATAGTTTTTAATTAATTGCCTTCTTCTGACTCTTCCCAGCTTTCAATGTGGGTCACTGACCCCATCAAAAAAAAAACAAATGCTCTGTAAGGCTACAAATCTATTCTTTTTGTTACTTTTTATTACTGATCTTTCTATTAATGCCCTTTCCCTTTATATATACAAAACTGGATGTTAATGACTCTTGTCAGTTGGTAAAAAATTTTGATATATCTGTGCCAAAAAAAGCCCTTAATAGGATAATATCTGAACTAAAAGAAATAAATAATTATAAAGTGCTAGTGCAATAAATTAGTCCAATTCATTTGGATTTGTTCCTAATGATTAAAGTGACTAAATGCTAATGCAAATTAAAAGTGACTTGTTGCAAATTATTTGAATAAAAGGATCTTAGCAACTCAATTGATTAGTATTTCATTATCTATCCTTATTAGAATTTCATATACTTGCTCAGATTGTACAACTTAGTAGGAAAAAGGAAAATGTAGTAGGTGGAGAAGTCCCATTTAGACTGTCTTATTTTGTGCTATCTTTGGGACCCCACAAAGATGGAGAAGTCAGGGCTTCTGGGACTGTGGTCTCGCTATCCTGCAAAACCACAATTCCCAGAGCACTTAAGAACGAAAGCAGATTGATTATATAATAAATAGATTCCTGAGCAAGTATTGAAGAAAACCCGTTATTTAGGATTTGTCTAAAAAAAACAATTTTAAGTTAAAAATGGTATAAACCGTTCGTTAAAATGCAGCCGACGCGCGTTTCGCTTTAGCTTTTTCATAGGCTTTTTCCTAATAATTCGAGTATGTGTCATTATGTAATCATAAATAGAATATTTCAATAAAAAGGAATGATCTAACTTCAGATATATAAAAATGATTAAAAGGAGATCTGACTTCTGTCAGTATTTAAATTTTTGTATAGGAGAAAAGAAAGAAGTCTTTTTGATCAGAAAAAACACACAAAAAGTTATATATTATCACTATGTAATTTGATTTCAGTTAAACCATTTAATCTCGTGATTCTATATCTGTTGGTTCCCCCCTTGATAATTCGTCCCACAAAGTGCTAGTGCTTAACCTTAATTAAATAGCATTAATTAGAGTAAAACTAAGACACAATTGATTTTTCTTTTAAATATTGTGTATGCTTTGTCATTTCTAATTCATGAACAATTCATTTAACATTAATTGATTGTTGAATTACTAAAAATCAACTAAAACACCTTAGAATTAGATTTTTAGTAATTCAACAATCAATTGTGTCTTAGTTTTACTCTAATTAATGCTATTTAATTAAGGTTAAGCACTAGCACTTTGTGGGACGAATTATTAAGGGGGGAACCAACAGATATAGAATCACGAGATTAAATGGTTTAACTGAAATCAAATTACATAGTGATAATATATAACTTTTTGTGTGTTTTTTCCGATCAAAAAGACGGGGATACTTTTCTTTTCTCCTATACATAAATAGAAAATTGCTATTTTAAAAAATAAGGGCCGCCCCTTTGAATCATAGGATTCACAGTGCACACAAACATACCAAACAAACTATACATGTTAGGTCACATGAGACAAGTAACAGACAGGGTTGTGTCTTTTGCTTCCACACTTCTTCCTATTACAGTTAGAGCTGCAGTATTTCTGGTCAGGTGATCTCTTCCTGTTACAGTTAGAGCTGCAGTATTTCTGGTCAGGTGATCTCTGAGGCAGCACACAGACCATCACAAAATGGTGGCTCAAGGCAAGAGATGTAAAAGTGCAATATTTACTTAAAGATATATTCCAGTTTGGTAAGATTTTTTAATATGTCACTTAAAGGAGAACTATACCCCCAAAATAGCAACAGATAGTTTATATCAAAGTAAGTGGCATATTAAAGACTCTTATCAACCAGGAATATTAAAGAATCTTATCAACCAGGTATATATATTTAAGTAAATATTGCCCTTTTACATCTCTTGCCTTGAACCACCATGTTGTGATGGTCTTTGTGTTGCCTCAGAGATCACCTGACCAGAAATACTGCAGCTCTAACTGTAATAGGAAGAAGTGTGGAAGCAAAAGACACAACTCTGTCTGTTAATTGGCTCATGTGACCTAACAAGTTTTGTTTGTTGGTATGTTTCTGTGCACTGTGAATTATACGATACCAGGGGGCGGACCTTATGTTTTTAAAATGGCAATTTTCTATTTATGATTACCTAGTGGCACATACTATTAGAAAAGTGTATTATTATGAAAATGGTTTATTTACACAGAGCAGGGTTTTACACATGAGCTGTTTTATACAATATATTTTTATAGAGACCTACATTATTCGGGGGTATAGTTTTCTTTTAATATGATTTAAACTATCTGTTTATATTCCTTTAAGAGCTGAGTAGATGCTTGTCACTATTATATAAATACACAGGCCTACACATACACATAGATCCACCGCCTGTAGCACCTCATTCATTATAATAAGTTGGGTGCCCATGATGTGCTCCACGTGCATCCGATTATGGTAATTCTGCAATCTCGTAGTGAGACACAGGCCTTAATTCATAACATCCTCCTGTGGAATGTATGGAGGCCACACTTAAAGAAAAGAATGGGATCAGCCATCTGACAGATGTTTTGGAAGTTGGAACACAGAGAGAGACAGAGAGAGAGAGAATTTGAAGTCTGACCCATCTGGTTGGCCTGTCAGAGTGAAGCAAACACAATAAATATTGCCCCTATGCTTGACCTTATTTCTTGCCTCTTATCTCTTAGAGGTGTTGCTGAATTCCTAGACTTTATTGGCTTCTACTATTTTTGCAACACCCTGTGGTACTTGCTATCATTCAACATGTAATGTTCTTCCTTCTATCCTCAAGTCATGACTTTGAAGTCTTAGACATATGTTGGAGTTGCTCATCTTTTGTCATGAGTTTGCAGTGCGCTCCCTTCCAACTGCCAGGCATAATGTCTAACAGATGAACATAAAGTCTAATGCGATCATATTCAATTTATTTACCTTTCCACTACCTTTCCACACAGTCTTCATTAAAGGAGAACTAAAGCCTAACTAAAGAAGTTGGGAAGAAATGTTGTACATGATGTTTTGTGCTTCTGTACCAGCCCAAGGCAACCACAGCCCTTTAGCAGTAAAGAAAAAAAATCTGTGTCTCCAAAGATGCCCCAGTAGCTCTTCATCTTATTCTACTGAGAATAGGGACCATAACAAAAGATACCGGATATATATAATATAAATGTCACAATATGAGGCTGATTAGTAAATAATTAGCATCAGAATTTAATAATCAGCCCTGTAGCATCAGCTTATATTACAGACCAACCTCATTTGCTGCTTGATTGTTTGGTTTGTTGGGTAACACAAAGAAATGGCAATACCTATTGATCTATAATTATCGTTCTAGCCTTTAAAGAAATCCTTATTGATTTAGACATGGGCCACCGATCATTCATTATTTTCTGCCACACCCCAAGCTAGAATGATATGGGGGTAGAATAAAATACAAGCCCTATGCAATTGGAGATATTTATTTTGGACTTTTATCTTTTCTTTAACCCAAATTAACTAGCATTCATAACTTAATGACGAATGTTAGGGGCCGATGTGTCATGTATGTATCTGCTGTGTAACTTGTCCCCCACCAAATCTAGCTTCATGTTACAGAGCCACAGTTGGTCATGTGTTTCATGTCCCTCTTTGATATCCAACATTTCATTGGGCAACCTTAAAGGAGAACTATACCCCCAAAATGAATATTTAAGCAACAGATAGTTTATATTAGTGACATATAGTGACATATTAAAGAATTTTACCAAACTGGAATATATATATATAAATATTGTCCTTTTACATCTCTTGACTTTAATAAATCTCGAAAAATGCTTCGTTTTTTTTTTTTTGGCTCCGATAACTACGAATTATTCGAGGTTCGGATATTCTGAGCTTGTTAAATAACCCCCTAACTGTAACAGGAAGAAGTGTGGAAACAAATAACATAATTCTGTCTGTTAACTGGCTCAGGTGACCTAAGAAGTATAGTTTGTTTGGTATGTTGTGTGCACTGTGAATCCTACAATCCCAGGGGACGGCCATTATTTGTACCCAATGGCGCATACTACTAAAAAAGTATATTATTATGAAAATGGTTTATTTACATGAAGCAGGGTTTTACATATGAGCTGTTTTATGCAATATCTTTTTATAGAGACCTACATTGTTTGAGGGGTATCGTTTAACTTTAAAGGGACAGCTTGTCCCCTCATCAAAATCAGCTCTACAAATACGGTATGTCCGGTACATACTTTTTGCCTATGGTTTATGACTACATATCTATGGTTTCTGTTTTTTCTGGTGCAAAACAAGAGAATGAAACCAGTTCCACTCTAGCACGTCCTGTGACTTCCTGGTCCTACCGAGCAGAAGACAAGCTAATAAAACGAATCAGCCAGTCCACTGAGAAGCCCTCTGATCAGGGTCGGACTAGGCTGGCGGGACACCAGGAAAAAACCCTTTTTGCTTTTTCAAAGGTAGATAAGGCTGGCACCAGACTAGGTAGATGTCAGCCTGCGGAGAAATGCAGGCCAAGAATCCACTTCTCTTCTGCTGCTGTCCTGATCGATGTGCCTGTACCAGGAAGCATTGTCTCTGCCTAGGTGCAGTTAGAGTTTGCATTTCACAGCGTTTCTCCACAGGCCAAGATCCTCCTCTTCTGGCCCCAGATTAAGTTAGATTGACGTTTTTATTGATGGGCAAATCATACATTTAAACAGTAGTTTCAAGATAAGCTTTGTCTTCTGATAATGAAAAGATCTTTTAAAAGTCTTAGGGCAGGGACAGATTTGGGGAGATCGCCTCTTCTTCGGGGCGACAATCTCACCGAACTGCCTTCCACCTGCTACAATGAAAAATCGCCTGTGGCATTGCACTCGAGGTGCTTAGATTCCAAGGCCACCCGAAGTTTCCTCGTGATGTAATTTAGGGCGACTTTGGAAATCGAAGCGCCACTAGTGCCATTGCGCTGGCGTTTTCTCATTATAGCAGGTGGAAGGCAGTTTGGAGAGATTGTCGCCCGAAGAAGAGGCGATTAGACGCCAGGCGACTAAATCTCCCTGAATCTTCCTGTGCGCCTCTGCCCTTAACGCCTACGGCCACCTTAAGGAGCTCTGAACTGTTTAGAAAAAGAAGGGGTGGGAAGTTCAGTTAAAAAACAACCAAATCTTTAAATTTGTGCTTTATAATAAATGGTTTTTATTTATTTCAATTAAAAGAATAAGCTTTTTAGTGAAGACATTTCCCCCCCCCCTGAAAACTATGAATTATTCAAGGTTCGGATATTCGGAGCTCGATAAATAACCCCCTTATTGTGCACAGTTTTAGCAAAGGTATATTTAGACAGATGGAGTCCCTTTAACCCCGGACAGTGCCTTGTAAAAGTCATTATTTTATAGTTAAAAGTTTAGGTATAAGATATATAGTGCCCAGGACCTGGGGTTTTCCAGGTAAGGGATCTCTTAGTCTACTAAAAACCATTTAAATAATAGATAAACCCAATAGGCTTGTATTGCCACCAAAATGGCTTTATGCAGCTCAGTTTGGATCAAGTACATGGTACTGGTTTATTATATAGTAAAAGGAAATGACTAAAATAAATTTGAATTATTTTCTTATAATGAAGCCTATGGGCCATGGTTTTCTCGTAATTTGGGCATTCTGGATAATGAGTTTCCAGGTAAGGGATCCTATAACCTGTATAAATCTTACTGTAATATATTGCTTGTTTTTTTTTTTGCCTCCCCCAAGGAGTCATTACCTTAAAGGGATACTGTCATGGGAAAAAAATGTAGTCATCAGTTAATAGTGCTGCTCCAGTAGAATTCTGCACTGAAATCCGTTTCTCAAAAGAGCAGACAGATTTTTTTATATTCAATTTTGAAATCTGACATGGGGCTAGACATTTTGTCAATTTCCCAGCTGCCCCTGGTCATGTGACTTGTGCCTGCACTTTAGGAGAGAAATTCTTTCTGGCAGGCTGCTGTTTTTCCTTCTCAATGTAACTGAATGTGTCTCAGTGGGACATGGGTTTTTACTATTGAGTGTTGTTCTTAGATCTACCAGGCAGCTGTTATCTTGTGTTAGGGAGCTGCTATCTGGTTACCTTCCCATTGTTCTTTTGTTTGACTGCTGGGGGGAAAAAGGGAGGGGGGTAATATCACTCCAACTTGCAGTACAGCAGTAAAGAGTGATTGAAGTTTATCATAGCACAAGTCACATGACTTGGGGCTGCTGGGAAATTGACAAAATGTCTAGCCCCATGTCAGATTTCAAAATTGAATATAAAAAAATCTGTTTGCTCTTTTGAGAATTTGCTGGAGCAGCACTATTAACTGATTCATTTTGAAAAAAAAATGTATTCCCCATGACCGTATCCCTTTAACCTAAATCTAAATTCCGGAATATTGCCTTTTCCTTTCATCCCCGTGTTTAGTAAATACTAAAAAAACAGACGACTGGTTTCTGTTCACCCTTTACTGGGAAAACCTGATGGACATTTGCACAAGAAACATGAATGGCGAGGTTAAGCCTCCCGGTTGGGGCAAGTGGACTGCAGCTTTAAATGTATATCTACAGAATGGAACAAGCTGTTGCAAATATTCTGCATTTTTCCCTGTTATTTGTCAGCGATTTGGAATGTGAATGCCAAAACACTCCACCATATGTAAGCCGAGCATTATACGAGGATCAGGAAACAGTTTACCAGATGTTGTTTTGATTTGGGCTTAATTATCAGGTGTCTTGCAATCCCTTTGCACTCTTTCCTCTATATAACCGCGCTTGCCTGGTCTCTCCCTTGAAAATGAAATTGATTACAGAGTTTGCCATTGATTGTTTATCTTGGTGCCTGGAACTGTGATTAATTTGACAATGTTTGTTATAATACAACACTACACCTGAAATGCATTTACTGTCTGAAACGTTCCTAGCTATTGCTGGAATAAAGATATTAGCGTGTAAATAAAGCCAATGATTTGTTGTATTTTTGTAGAGCCGTTCAGGAGGACATTTTCAATTTATTTTGTGCAGAACCGGCAATGGAATCTTGGCTTTGACTACATAACGTCCGAGGTGGTATAAAATACAACGCTTGGGTGGTGTAAAAGAAAATATATACAGGTATGGGATCTGTTATCGCGAATGCTTGGGAGCTGGGGTTTTCCAGATAACGGATCTTTCTGTAATTTGGATCTTCATACCTTAAGTCTACTAGAAAATCATATAAACATTAAATAAAGCCAATAGGCTGGTTTTGCTTCCAATAAGGATTAATTATATCTTAGTTGGGATTAAGTACAAGGTAGAGGTATGGGACCTGTTATCGGGACATGGGGTTTTCCAGATAATGGATCTTTCTGTAATTTAAATCTTCATACCTTAAGAAAATCATCTAAACATTAAATAAACCCAATAGGCTGGTTCTGCTTCCAATAAGGATTAAATTGATACTATGGGAAACAGCCGTTCCATAACAGCTCTCTGGATAACAGGTTTCCGGATAACAGATTCCCATACCTGTGCAGTGATAAACACTGTTGGGGTTCACTTAAATACAGGTATGGGATCCACTATCCGGAGACCCATTATCCAGAAAGCTCATAATTATGTAAAGACCATCTCTCATAGACTCCATTTTATCCAAATAATCCACATTTCCTTTTTCTGTGTAATAATAAAACAGTAGCTTGTACTTGATCCCAACTAAGATATAAGTAACACTTATTGGAGGCAAAACCAGCCTATTGTTTATTTCATGTTTATATGATTTTTATTTAATGTTTATTTAATGTTTATATGATTTTCTAGTAGACTTAAGGTATGAAGATCCAAATTATGGAAAGATCCATTGTCCAGAAAACCCCTGGTCCTGATCATTCTGGATAACTGGTCCCATACCTGAACTTAAATGGCACAAGAAGTGATACTTTCTTACAGGGAAAGATAGGAACACCCAGGGTAAGTAGGCCTGTGTTTAATTGAAACCGATGTTCTTCTGACATCATCAAAAAAGAAATTTAAAAAAATCCCTACTGATTCTAATCTCACATTAGCCTGAAGTATATCCATGCAAACCAATCAAAAGCTCAACACTCAAAGACAGATTTATATAATGGGCACAGCTCCGTCAGTGCTTTGCCTTCACAGGTACACCAGGGAAAGATGCAAAAATATCACCTGTGTATTTTGTGGTCACAGCCTCATTGCACCCCCACTTAATGGTTCTAAAAATTAGTGGTGAGCACGACTTTTCCTTGTTTGTGATGACAGTTAGACTGGCAGCCCTAATAAGGACATAGTAGATCTTTCTCATCATTTCAATGGGACTTTAAAAGAACATTTGATTGGTGACTGCAACATCTGGTTTGGATATGAAAAGCAAAAAATATGTTGCCCTCAAAGGATTGATTATTACATAAATATATTTTCGCATCAATATACTTTTTATATCAACTTTTTATTGATATCTATCTATACTTTAGTGTTTTATGGTATATCTATTAGAAGAATTAAAATACTTGTTGACAGAATCTGTTCTTCCAGAATGTTCCGGCCTATGGTGTTTGCACCTGTAATGACAGTTTCATCACAATTCATTACTGTTTTCATTACAATTGCCAATGGATATCTGACAAACTGAATGAAATCTTTGTGTTTTTTTTATTTCCATATTGAATGCATATATTTTTAACTCCCTTGAAAAAGACTTAAATATATTCCTAAAAATAACATTTACTTCCTTCAACATTCTCCTTTATATTTCAGCACAAGATAATATTAAAAAAAAAATAGTCTTTATAATATGAAAACCTGCATTGCCTGAATAGGACTATTATTATTGAGTCATGGCAAAAATGTATGTTTCTGTATATTTTTCAGAAAATTACACAAGAGCAATATAAAACACACACAATCTGAATGCTTATAGGTCATAAGAGCAAAAGTGTAAAGGTGTGTTCAGTATTCGAACCTGAACCACTTCTGAAACGAAGTCTGATACTCGAACTTTGTTACAGAATCTTCTGCAAAATGAAAAAATAAAAAAAAATATGATGTTTGCAGGGAGAGCATGTAACTGGTGCAGCTGTAGTTTGGGGAGAGGTTTTATTCCGTTCTTCCAGGTAGATTTGCTCCAGGTTGTACAGGTCAGATTACATTGAGATCAGGACTGTGACTGCGACATTGCAGGACATTCAGCTCTTTGATACTTGTAATTGGGATCATTGTCCCATTGAAAGATGAACTTTCACCAAAACTTAATGCATTTGAACAATATAGCCGCGCGTATAAAAATTTCGCTTGCATCAAAAATTGACGCACGTCAAAATTATTTTGATGCCCATTGACTTCAATTCGTTTTACAAATGTTCGCCATTTTGCTAATTTTTTTGCCGTTTCTCGAATTATGCGGCAAATCTGAACGGGACAGATACGCCCATCACTGCATGTAATCCATTAACATCTGGAGGGGCACAAGATACTTTCCCTAATTCCAGGACTGCCATCAGAAATCGCAGGGCCTCGTACGAAAAAATTTCCTGGGCCCCCTGGGCTGCGCCCACCGCAAGCCCCACCTACAGGTCCGCCCTCCCCACCACACAGTAAAAAAACAAAAAAAATATTGGTGGCTAGGGTTTGCACATGTTAATAAAGAATACAAAGATATTGGTGGTCAGGGCCCCCCATAAAAAACATTTGTGGCCAGGGCACCCCCCAATTAAAAAATATTGGTGGCTAGGACCCCACATGAGAAAAAAAATTGGTGGAGAGCCCCCCCCACATTATAAGAAAATTGGTGGCCAGGGCCCCTTAAACGTCCATGCCTTCCCGAAGTCAGCAGCTCTCAGAAAGATGGGGGCCCGGCTAATCAAGTAAGTGTGGTGTGGCCGGGCCCCCTTACCCTCAGGGCCCCCTACAACTCTTCCCCCTGATGGCTGCCCTGCCTAATTCAATGGCAACCAAGGACACTTTAAAACATGTCAATGAAGTAAGCATCCCCTCATCAATACCTTCCCCTACAGTGCCTGTTCCACCTCCTGACACTGCCACAAAAAGTATACGTTTTAATGAAAGTTCTATCTGCCTCTGATGGGATCCACAGTGTACACCAGCTGTTGTTTAAACAGAGGTCAATGCCAATGTGTGTTGTTGACCTAAACAGTATCAGAAAAGCAAAGGTTGGAATTAGTAAAAATGATACCCAAGGCAGGATAAAAACTGTATAGAACAGGCACATCCAACTTGCAGCTTTTCCAGAAAATACAACTGCCGGCAGCCTTGGCTGTCAGTGGGATGCTGACAGTTGCAGAAGCTCAGCTCTGTAAATCATCAATATAAATGTTTAAGAACAAGTATTATTAACAAAACATAATTTGTACTTTCTTGTATAGCACTGTATGTCCCTGCCTCTGTAGCCCCCTCCGTATACGTGTCCCTCTCTGCCCTGTACTAAAACCGTCCCTAAACCAATAAAGGGAATGATGGATTCTACAAAGGCTGCTAGAAACTCACTGGAGTGAATGAAAACTATACAGAAAGGTTTCTCTCCACCTGAGGGACAGAGCTACTGAACAGAACTGTCAATGCGCCCTCTGCTGGGAATCTCTGAAGGTCTGTTTGGGTTAACACAAATATGTTGCATGATTATTACATATAATAAAAGCCTTATAGAACCTATGTAGAAGCTATATTTTCTGCAGAAGATCCCTGGATGTGTCAGCAAAGGAGAAAAGAGTCAAACTATGCAGAGAGATTTTATGCAATAATTGTAGATAGGTGCCTTGAAATCCAATAACTTGTTCTTGAAAAGCATCTGTCCAACCATCAAAGGTTGTTCTCTGTGTTTAATCAATAAACAATATTCACATAAATCACAAGTCATTGTTTTTTTTAGTTTAGAGCAGTGTCGGTATAGGGTGTCCAAGCTCAATGGGGCTGCCACCTCTAGAGACCCCCACACCAGTTCCAAACTCTTGCAAACGCCACCAGTCTCAACACCACTCCGCTCGCACCGCAGTGGAGGTGGTGGGCATGGGGCAGCTAAGGGTCCTGTTGGGAAGCTGGAGCAGGTCTAGATCAGTGGAGCCCACAAGAATAGGGGCCCACCAGGTTTTTTCCTAGTCTGAAAGTGGTTTAGTGTATCTCATATCTGAAACATTATTATCATTATTATTAACAAGTACAGGTGTAGGATCCCTTATCCGGAAACCCGATATCCAGAAAGCTCCAAATTACGGAATGGCTGTCTCCCATTGACTCCATTTTATCCAAATAATCCAAATTTTTAAAAATGATTTCCTTTTTCTCTGTAATAATAAAACAGTACCTTGTACTTGATCCCAACTAAGATATAATGAATCCTTATTGGAAGCAAAACCAGCTTATTGGGTTTATTTAATGTTTACATGATTTTCTAGTAGACTTAAGGCATGAAGACCCAAATTACGGAAAGATCTATTGTCCGGAAAATCCAAGGTCCCGAGCATTCTGGATAACAGGTCCCATACCTGTATTGATAAGCAGGGTTGGACTAATGCATTGGGGGCCCACCAGGGCTGCAAAGCAAAGAGCCCCTCCCTACCTCCCGCCCCCGCCGCGTGCGAACCAGCAAAAGACACGCAAAAGACGCGCCACATGCAAAAGACATGATGCATGCACTGATGCTGATGTCCACCGATGGGCCAGCTGATCAGGAGCAGGTCTGGGCCCCACTGGGTTTTTTCCTGCTGCCCAGTTCGACCCTATTGATAAGGTGCCAATAAATTCTGCAGAGCCATACATTAAACGAGTATTCATTTCAAAATAGGGGTAGGCAGAAGAGGCATGTGGGGAGAAGTCACCTCTGTTTTTCATGGCATGTATAAAAGCACTCAGACAGTGGTCTTGAACTCATGACATTACTCATGATTTACTATGACTCCAAACACAAGTATTAGACCACTAAGAGGTGCAAACTCTTGTCTGCTGAGGCTCTTTGATCTGTCTTCCCCACGTTACCCATATACCATAGAACAGCGTAGGACAAAATTTCACCCATATAAGTGAATTCAAGAGTGAGGTTCCTCGTTGTAAAATTTACATTCTAGGGCGGACAAGTGATTAAACAATCTTTTAAAGGTACAGTACCTTTAAAACACTGGCTGTAACGAAACTTTAAATATCCTCCTATTTTTGAATTTGACTTTCTTCTGCGACTGCAATAAAAAAGGTGGAATAAAAGCCCCTCGTTTTCACTGAAACTGAATAAGTCAGAGACGTCGCCACGAGGAGACGGATGACAGCGTTTTTTTTCTATTCAAACAGAATTGTGTTTTATACGAATCTCGAAGGATCTAACACAGTAATTTAAGCGTCTGATTAGCTGATGTATTTAATGATTTATTATAGTGAATTATCACCTGCTGCAATTTTATTTTGACTTTGGTGTCATTCAAACGAAATCCTTCTACAAATATAATGGCATCATCTGCATACATTTGGACAGAAATGTTATTTATACAATTTGTTCTATTTAGAAACAGGGATGTGCATGGGAGAATAGAATCGCTGAGAAATTAGAGGAATATTAGTGAGAGTGGGGGTAGTTTCTGCCGTCACATCGGCATTTCAGGCCTTGGAGCAGGAAGACAGGCTACAGGGGCCATAGTTTCAAGGACAGAAAAAAAACACAGGGGCTAATTTACTGCCATAGGTAGGATTGCCACCTGTCTGGTTTTTTGAAGGGCTGCCCGGATCAAAACTGCCAGCCCAGTTTTCCAAATTAGAAAATCTGGGCAGGATTCCCTATGATTGGCGCAGCGATCAGGCAATAGCCATGTCATAGTCCCGCCCCTTATGCCATGGCCTGCCCCTGCAGCATCACAGCACTGCCCCCTTGCATCATGGCTCCGCCCCTCCCTGTATTCAACTGGGCCAAAAGGTGGCAACCCCAGCCATATGTGTTAAAGTGCATCAGTGCAGTTACCCATAGTAACCAATTAGATCTTTCTTTTTCTCTTATCAAAAGTAGATGCTAATTGGTTGCTACTGGTGAATTCACTGGCCCACTCTAACACCATCTGTTAGGAAATCAGCCCCACGGTCCCCATAACAGGTATGGGACCTGTTATTCAGAACTGGGGTTTTCTGAATAAGATATATTTCTGTAATTTGGATAATTCATAATTTAAAGGGATACTGTCATGTGAAAACATGTTTTTTTTTTCCAAAATGCAATCCGCTTTTAAAAATAGCAAACAGATTTTTTAATATTTAATTTTGAAATCTGACATGGGGCTAGACATATTGTCAGTTTCCCAGGAGCCCCCAATCATGTGGCTTGTGCTCTGATAAACTTCAGTTACTCTTTACTGCTGTACTGCAAATGAGAGTGATATCAACCTTTCCCCCCAGCATCCAAACAAAAGAACAATGGGAAGGTAACCACATAGCAGTTCCCTAACACAAGATAACAGCTGCCTGGTAGATATAAGAACAACACTCAATAGTAAAATCCAGGTCCCACTGAGACACATTCATTTACATTGAGTAGGAAAAACAGCAGCCTGACAGAAAGCAGTTCCATCCTAAAGTGATGGCTCTTTCTGAAAGCACATGACCAGGCAAAATGACGCAGACGCAGATGCATACATAATACATGTTGGTTCAGGAATAACATTCAATATGGTAGAGTGAATTATTTTCAGTGTAAATTATAAACAAAAATACACCATAAATAATGACAGAATCCCTTTAGGTCTGCTAAAAATTAATTTAAAACATTAATAAATCAGTACAATTAGGCTTACAATAAGGATTAATTATATCTTAGTTGGAATCAAGTACAAGCTACTTTATTATTACAGAGAAAAAGGAAATACGGTTTTAAATTTGAATTATTTAATTAATATATCGAGTCTATGAGAGATAGCCTTCTTGTAATTTGGAGCTTTCTGGATGATGGGTTTCTGAACAATGCATCCCATTCGTTTGCACCAATGTTGGTGTGCATACCTTGTGGGTGCACACTATTACTAAGAGTTTTTAGTTTAGTCGATTAATGTTTCCTTTCCTTCCCCTAAATATTAAAAAAAAAAATATTTGTGGTAGTTTAGGTGCGACCAAAATGATGGGAGAGGGAGTAAGGGTGGGATGGGAGGTGAGGATGGGAGAGGGACGAAGGCTGGGAGGCAGTGTGAGGCTTGGATGGGAGAGGTCGTAGTGCTGGCCGTGGGCATGCCGCACATTCTACCCAACAACAGCCCAGCCCACTTGCTATGCCCAGTCTGGGCACTGTAGTGCGCATCAGCTGCAACCGCAGCAGGCGGCATTGGGTCGCAGTGGGACAACTGGCACCCACAGGACTGTGCCTCCACTTCATAACCTATCCAGTCACAGCAGGCACAGGCATTGGAAGACTGACTTACCCAGGCTACTTCATCAACAGCAGGCAGGGCTGCCATCAGGGGGTGAACTGTACTGGGACCAGGCATAATGGGGGCCTGGCTGCGCTGCAGTTTTTGAAATAGCTGGGCTCCCCTTGGCAGCGTCAAAGCCGTGCCGCCTCTTCGGAAGTCCTGAACTGCCAAAAAGCCTAAGTCACGAAAAGAGCCGAACTGCAGAAGTCCGGAAGCTGCGAAAAGACCCAAAGTCTCGAAGCCGCGAAAAGACCCGGTCAGGAAAAGAGCCAAACTTGAAGTCCTGAAGCCACGAAAAGACCCGAAGTCACGAAAAGAGCCGAACTTGAAGTCAGTGCTACTGAACACAAATGTGTTTTTTTATTTGTTTAACCAATGTATTATTTTAATACTTTACAGGCCCTTTTATAGGGGTCCCTGGCGTTTTTGTTTTAAAAAAAAACAAAAAAAACTTTTATGGTCCAGAGGAAGGCAAAAAAAACCAAACCATTTGAAGCCTCTCCAATTTGCCTCAGAGGGGAAGAAAATCGTTCCTGACTCCAAGATGGACTAGTCCCTGGATGAACTTGTACTATGAGCTATCTCCCATATCCCTGTATTCCCTCACTTGCTAAACACTATCCAACCCCTTCTTATACCTATCTAATGTATCAGCCTGTACCACTGATTCAGGGAGACAATTCCACATCTTCACAGCTCTCACTGTAACAAACCCCTTCCCAATATTTAGGCGGAACCTCTTTTCTTCTAATCGGAACGGGTGACCTTGTGTCAGCTGGAAAGTCCTACTGGTAAATAAAGCATTAGAGAGATTATTATATGATCCCCTTATATATTTATACATAGTTATCATATCTCCCCTTAAGCGCCTCTTCCCCAGCGTGAACATCCCCAACTTGGCCAGTCTTTCCTCGTAGCTAAAATTTTCCATACCTTTTACCTGTTGTTTGCAGCCTGCTGCCACACTATTACTCAAAGACCTGCTGAAGCTGAGTGCTGCCTATAAGTGCTTACTCTAGAGACATCTGCAATTATACAAACGAGGTCTCTGAAATGAGTGCTGCCCAAATCTCTTCCATTCTGTTCATGGCCTGCTGCAACACTTTTATGGCACTATATATGGATTTGAGGCACACTGAATTCAATAGCAGATTCATCAAATTAGGCATTTCAGCATCAAATTCGCCAATAGCGCGTCAAATCTTGGAGGACGCGCGTCAAAAATGGGTATAAATACCCAATGCCCTGCTATTATACTTGTAGGAGTAGAAAAATTTTCAGTTACAACATGGCAGGACCAGGCATGCTGAATGAGCAGCAGCTGAGATTATTTTATTCAGTTCCTGAAACGGGTGGGGTATGATAATATTCCCCTTGGGACCCCCGGGATACAGTCACTGAAAGATATATTACGGAGAGACTGCGCTGCAAACTGAAGCCTGTCTGCAATATCAACCTCAGTCTCGCGTCGTCCAGCGGATCTGGAGTGAACGTCAAGAGGCGGCACTCAGATTTGGTTAATGACCTACGTACAGATGTAGAAGGTAGATTTTTTTTTATCATATTATTTTTATTGGTTACATTTTCAAAGTTACAACAAGAAACAATAAGTAAAGGACAGAAGAAGAAAGGAAATAGATAAAGTTAGCAGGAGTGGGCACTCCATTTAGTGATATCCTAGGTATTCCATTTGGTATACATCATACACTTGGACATCGTTATAATTTATATATTTCTACCATTCACTAATTTCTTCCAGAATGTCTGCATTGTGGCTTCCACAGCCTTCCAGGTCATTAGTATGGCTTTTTTAGCATAGTGCAAGAGCTGTAAAAAGCACAGTCGTTCACCTGACTTTCATATTAGTCCCTCCAAGTGGTCCAATAGGCAAAATGCAGGCGTCCGTATGATCGGTAGACCTATATTGGAACCCACGACCCTTAAAAGAGAAGGAAAGGCTAAAATTAAGTAAGCTTTATCAGAAAGGTCTATATAAATACACCAGAAAACCCTCAAAGTAATGCTGCTCTGAGTCCTCTGTCAAAAGAAACACCACATTTCTTTCCTTCTATTGTGTACTCATGGGCTTCTGTATCAGACTTCCTGTTTTCAGCATAAACCTTCAGGGCTAGGGCTTGAGCATGCTCAGTTTGCTCCTCTCTCCCTCCCTGCTGTAATCTGAGCCCAGAGCTATTAGTAAGCAGGGAGAGACTCGGGCAGGAAGTGATAGTACACCAAGCTAATATGGCAGCTTCTATCCTAAACAAACAGAGAGCTTCTAGAGCTGTTTACTCAGGTATGGTAAAGAATTCTGCAGAATAAATATAGCGTTCTGGCTTGCACTATTGTGGCTAATCTGTTGGCAATTAACTGTCGTGGAGCTTTCCTTCTCCTTTAATACCTCAGTCCAAAAGTGCTGTATTTTGGGGCAATCCCAAGTGCCAGCATCCTGATTGCATTTCATTTAGATATCCGGGCACCCTGGGTAAATCTGTGCCAGTCTATGTGGAGTCAAATAGACCCTATTAAGAAATGTAGATGTTTTAAACAGAATAAATAGATTCCTCTTCTTAACTACAATAAAGTCACTTGATTCCTATTTAGTCTATTAATGAGCAAAGGTGTGTTTAGGTGAATACTTTAATATCAGGAACAGTGCCATATAATTGCAGAGACCAAGTAAATCATCTATCAAATGGAGATTATATGCTGCAAAAAAACTCTCTTAATGGTGTTGCCCGCCCTATATTGTGGAGCAAGATAATCATGCAAAAATGTTTGTGGTGGTGCCAAATATTGGGCTGTGATTGGCCAATGGCTCCCCTCTATGTGGTCTTGCAGCCTACAGGAGGCTCTGTTTGGTAGTACACGTTTCTATGCAACTAAAACTTGCCTTCAAGCCAATAATTCAAAAACAAGCACCTGCTCTGAGGCCACTGGAAACAACATCCAATGCTCACGAGCCACTGGTTGGGGATCAATGTTATAGATGATGGTTTTCCTTTAGTTACATGACACACCCCAGCCTGTATCATTTGTTCTGTACAAATGCAAGTGCTGTATTACTCCAACTGAAATTGTTTCATTGCCAGCTGAATGAATCCAAGCCGATCCAGCTGTGTATGGCAGCACCACCTGACTCAGCAGCACCACCTGACTCAGCAGCACCACCTGACGCAGCAGCACCACCTGACGCAGCAGCAGCACCTGACGCAGCAGCACCACCCCATCTCCTGCACATCTTCACCTGGCAGAAGAAGCTGCAGGACCAGAGGAAGGAGAATCAGTAGCAGCAGATGTTGCCACACAGAGTAGCTGTGAGACCACCACACTGATCTGCTGTTTGGTCTGATACAGAGGGTCAATCAGATGAGGCAGGAGCTGCAGCAAATAAAAGACATTGTCCTCACTTTGAGGGACAACCCTCCTGCTCCTGTTTTGTAAATGTTTATATTATGATGATATAGTTAAGTCCATCCAGTTCAATCCCTCCAAAAAACTAGCATCTCTACACATACCTTCACATAAATTATACATACTCAGATCTATACTAACTATAGAGTCAGGCGGCGCCCGCACTACCTCGTGCAGGTGAAAGAACGCTGGTGGGCAAGCGCTGTTAGTATGATGTAGAGAGGGATATTCTGAGACAATTTGCAATTGGTTTTCATTTTTTATTATTTGTGGTTTTTGAGTTATTTAGCTTTTTATTCAGCCGCTCTCCAGTTTGCAATTTTGGCAATCTCGTTGCTAGGGTCCTATTTACCCTAGCAACCATGCTTTGATTTGAATAAGAGACTTGAATGTGAATAGGAGAGACCTGAATAGAAAGAGGAGTAATTAAAAGTAAATACAATAAATGTGGAGCTTTACAGAAAATGTATGTTTTACATGGGGTCAGTAATAGAAGGGTGTGAAATAAAAAGTAGCAATAAAGATACATTTGTAGCTTTACGTTTGTTTTAAGATGGGGTCAGTGACCCCCCACCCATTTGAAAGCTGGGAAAAGTCAGACGGCAAATAATTCAAAAAGTATAAATAAATGAAGACCAGTTGAAAAGTTGCTTAGAACAAGGCATTCTAGGACATGCTAAAAGTGAACGTAAAGGTGAAGCACCATTTCAAGGGCAAACTGAAGAAAGCATCTGGCCTGCGGAGCTTGCAATCTAAGTGGGCGCTTTCTCTCTATGGAATGACAGTCACATTGGCAGCGACAGAAGGAGGAATTCACGCCCTGTCTGTGCCCGTAGAAGAGCTGGGCAGTAGATGTCAGTAGTCGGTGCCACTGGCACGGGATCATACGGGGTCGGAGCGAGGGGCAGCGGCGGGAGGAGGCAGCAGAGTGTCAGAGGCCCTGGAGGAGTCGGGCAGGAGGAGCAGTGAGTGGACTAGCGGCTTCCCCGGGCCCTGCCTCTCGGGGCTGTAACATTCATTGTCCCTCCAGTCCCACAGAGCTGTCACTCACTCACCCCGGGACATCAGCACTTACTTGTCCCTCTCACTCCCGCCCGGGCCGCTCAGTCCAACTCGCACTTCTCTCTCCCAAACTTAGAGCGGACCAAGTGTGAGTTTGACACAGAGGGGAGTGAGAGTCTTGCCCTCCGCCGGACCCTGTTTTTTTCTTTAGTTTGTGTTGCTCCCCCCCCCGCATTGTGTTCTCTTCCGCCTGGCACCAATCACACCAGCGGCGGCGACAGTAGGAGGAGGAGGCGTGACTCGCTGTAAGTAGGCCCCGCCCACCCGAGCCGCTGCTGCTGCTGCTGCTTCACAAGTGACTTGACGGGAGGGAGAGGGGAGGGGATTGCGCGGAGCCCGAATTGAGACTAAACAGCACTATCCGGGTTTCGGCTCCGGGTCCCCCCGAATAGTGCTATTTGCGTCTCTCCATTCGGCTCCGGGCGCCTCTGTCTCTGCCGCTGCTTTTGTTGTTTTGCCTCCTTCCCGCCCCCCATGTTGCCCCGATGCCCCCTCACTGCCCCCCGTGCTGCCCCCGGCTCCCTCTCGTTCTTCTGAGCAGCAGCAAATGAAGCAGCAGCAGCAGCGCATGGCCGCCTTAGGCACGGACAAAGAGCTCAGTGATTTACTGGATTTCAGTGCGGTAAGAACCACCTCCGACCCACCGACCGCTGGAGACTCAACTCAATCCAACACCCCCCCCCAAACACACACAGACCCCCCTCCCCCCTCTAGCCCAACTGCTGGCAAACCCCAATTAATAATCACCCCCACCCTCCCCTCACAACTCCTCACTTCTCCTATAGTTCCACTCGTGACCCAGCGGTAAATATCGCACCTTTATTCTTCCGCGCGTTATTTCTCTCATGCGCGTCCTTTCTGCGCTTTTTCTTCTTTTCCTTTCTGCCTTTCGTTTTCATTTCCTTCTCTGCCTGTGCCTCATCCTTCACTTTCCTTCTCCTCTTTGGAATCTCTCCCATCCCCTCTTGCACTACTGCTCACACTTTCTCTATCTCTATCACTCTCAATCTCTCTCAAATCCTTGGCACTGGCTGTAAGACAGAGAGAGAAAGAGAGAATAGATGGGAATACAGAGAGAGAGAGAGGAAGAGAGAGAGAGAGAAAGAATAGACTGGAGTAAAGAGAGAGAGAGAGAGAGAAAATAAAGGGGAATAAAGAGAGACAAAGAATAGAGCTGAATAAAGAGAGAGAAAAGAGGGGAATAAAAAGAGAGAATATAGGGGAAGAGAGAGAAAGAGGGAGAATAGAGGGGAATAAAGATAGAGAAAATAGAGGGGAATAAAAAGTGTGAGAGAGAGAATAGAAGGGACTAAACAGAGGGAGGATAGAGGGGAATAAAGAGAGAGAGAAAGAATATAGGAGAATAAAGAGAGAGAGAATAAGGGGAATAAAGAGAGAGACAAAGAGAGAATAAGGGGAATAAAGAGAGAGAATATAGGGGAATAAAGAGAGAATAGAGAGGAATAAAGAGAGAGAAAGTCTCCTTATAAGGCACCAGGGCTGTTGTGTAATGGGCAAGTAAAATGCTTTTCCCCAGGTGATCCCATGCAACGTTACATTGTTACTTTTGTGTGACTTTGTTGGATTCCAGCAGTGGATGTTGCACTAATTGTAGCTGCTGCTGCCTGTGTATTAGCCTATAGGCTGGACCTGTGTCCCCTTACCCCGGGGGGTGCATGTCTCTCGCCCCATCTGGATTTCTATATACCGCCTGGGACTGAGCAGAAGAGAAATTTCCTCTTGTTGAGCGATGGCTTTCGGAAGTTTTGGACAGGAAACGTAGCCCCAGGCACTCGGCAGCAGCAGCCCCTCTCTCTGTCTCTCTCTCTGTGTCTCTCGCTCTCTCTCTCCGCTCCTTGTAGTTTTCATTTGTTAGGGTTTTTTTTTTTTTTCCTCGGCGCACACACAGACTCAGGGAAGGTGCGTATAGACCACACAGCAGTGAATAAACACAATTAGTGGTAAAATGTGAAAAGGAAGCAAACAACAACAACAGCAATTTTTGAGCAGAAATCAGTTTTGGGTTTGCCTTTGCCTGGGATGACAGTTTAAAAGCAGGTGGCGGCTGTTTTTGGGGCGTTCATTCATTAATGAGATGGATATTGCGGCAGCTTGAATGGCAAAGGTTTGGCACAACTTTGATGCTGTTTATTTATTTATTTTTTGCTTTTGGATTTTTTATCCCCCCCCCAGCCCTCCAAATCAGAATCTTAAACTCTACCCTGAAGTCGTTAACTTCTTTTATCATTGTGCGGAATATTGAGACGATGCCCTGAGAGACGCTTCTCGAATTTTCATCTTTTTGCTTCTGTTTGTTTCAGATGTTTTCCCCTCCTGTAAGCAGCGGCAAGAATGGACCAACTTCCCTGGCAAGCGGACATTTTTCAGGAACAAGTACGTAATCCCCGCAACTATTTAAATTTTCTGATTTCGGGGGGGGGCGTGGGCATGCGACCCGTCGAGAACTGATTCTAGATTCCATCGCCCTGCTGCTGATTTTGTTGGCAAGTAGTTGTGGGTGATCTTCAGGGTTCTACCTTTGGTGCCATGATTTCATTCGGAGCTGAAATTAAGTTAGAAATTTAAATTTTGGTATCTTTAGGTTTATTTTTTTTTAAAAAAATTCCAATTCTTTATTTGAACAAAGTCAGCAATCACCTGCACACAGAGTGGGCATGGCCATTTACCTCTCAATTTCTTATGCTTCTGATATGATTCCAGATTTAAAAAAGCCACCTTTTGTTGACGTATTTCACAGGCACGGCCAAGCCATGCTTTAACAGCTGGGAATTTAATTTGTTTTTTTTTTATTTAAATGATTGGCACTTGCCTGTGCCCGGCAGATAGGGATCTGCGCGACCCGTAATGTGAAATCATGGCACTGATTGTCATCCGGTGTAATATGAAAATCATGGCACTGACTGTCATATGGTGTAATGTGAAATCATGGCACTAACTGTCATCCGGTGTTTAGTGTAAATGATCCAGTGCAGCACTCGCTGTGTGGGTGTGAAGTTCAACGTGTGCTTTTACTTTGCTGCTTAACAGCAAATAATAATTCCATAATATTCACCCCGAATCTCACCATCACTGTATCTGTCCGACTTTGTTACTCTAGCGACTTTCATTTCCTATGTATATAGTCTTATTGTATTTTGTGCTCGGCTTTGGCACCGTTGCACATTGCTTTGCCGTTACTTTGCTCAGTGCTGCAACTTCCTGCGGGAATAAAAGTGTTAACCCGTGTTGTGCCGAGACTGTGGATGTCAAACGGCTTTCCGTAAATGAAAAAGATCTGCGTCAGAATTGTTTTAAAAAAAATGTCAACTTTTATAGTTGCCCATTGGTGTGGGCTCTTATCTATCTGCAGCGATTAACAGACTGGCAAGTGGAATTTGGCACACAGAAGTATTTCCATTTTAAACACCTCCCCCCGTGGAATAAAAGAATTTCTGCGTTTGCCAACTTTTTCATTGAAATATTTTGCAGGAAATTTTAAAAAATGATTTCCTTTTTCTCTGTAATAACAAAACAGTAGCTTGTACCCAACTAAGATATAATTAATCCTTATTGGAAGCAACACCAGCCTCTTGGGTTGATTTAATGTTTACATGATTTTCTAGTAGACTTAAGGTATGAAGATCCAAATTACAGAAAGATCCGATATCCAGAATACCCCAGGTCCCGAGTATTCTGGATAACAGATCCCATACCTGTACCTGGTTAGGCCTGGAATCATAAAGCAGATTATTATGACTTTATTTTTGTTGTTGTTGTTTTTTTATGGGGCCTGCAACGTATTTGGCTGCTGTGGAAGAAATGCAGAAAATTAAACATTTATTTAAAACCTTTTTTGCATTTGCATGCAGAATGAATATGCCAAATGAATATGCAAAATACAGAATGAAACTGCAATTCCTCCTATAACCCCCCCCAATTATGGAGAAATACAGAAGACGATTAGCTTTTTCTATACAGTACCGACCCATTCTCTCCTTTTCGGAAGTTGCAGGGGTTGAGCCAAGATGCAGGATTGTATGACATTCATTTGTGTGTGTGGAAATTGCGGAGCAGCAACTGTCAGCTTAATGTAATGTCTTGTCGTCGTTACTATTTTTTTGGGGGGGGGCTTTCTTTATTTAAATGTATTTAAATTTGTACATTAAAACTCAAGGAAAATGGTTACTACCACAAAAAAAAAATGAGGCATCCAACATACGGATTTCGCAGTGCGCTGCAATATTTCACGTTTATATTCTCTGGCGAGTCCATGTTTCATTGCACGGTGGCACCTCACCATTTGTGGAGTGTGTGGAGTACACTACATTATAGACTCGGCGTTGGGTTGTGGTGGATCAGCTCCTAAAAGCCTGTTCCTCCCGGTGCCTGTGTGTGGGGGAGAGAGAAAAGGGGAATGAAACCTGAGACTTCAGCCTTGACATTCCCATGGAGCATTTTTTTCACATGAAAGGCCTTTATTTCTCAGCCGGGTAAAGAAACGGCAGTTTGTGTTTGATGTTCGCAGGTGTTCAGCAGAGAGTATTAAATCCAGCCTTGCTCATGGGGGACGGAGCAATGGTTTTACCTAAAAGCCTTCCCCTCCTGCCTGAACACAAAAATGTACACATGGAATTGATAGAAGCTCTTGCCTTTTCTTACCCCCTAATGTAATAATCCTTATCCAGAATTACTGTGGATTTGTTGTCTGGGTAGAAGAATCAAGGAATGACCAACCTTAGCTTCATATAAAGTCTGCAGCACTTTTTAATTTATCAATAACATTGTTCTTGGGGGCACGAAAATGATCATGTAATACAGATATAGGATCTGTTATCCATAAACCAGTTATCCAAAAAGCTCCAAATGACAGAAAGGCTATCTCCCATGGACTCCATTTTATCAAAATAATCCACAATTTAAAACATTATTTCTCTGTCATAGACCAGTACCTTGTACTTGATCCCAACTAAGATATAATTAATTATTTTTGGAAGCAAAACCAGCCTATTGGCTTTAGTTGGTGTTTAAATAATGTTCTAGACGTAAGGTATGAAGATCCAAATTACAGAATGATCGGTTATCCGGAATACCCCAGGTCCTGAGCATTCTGGATAACACGTCCCATACCTGTATGTCTTTTTTTTGTGTTCATCAACAGTACCACCCCAACAGTTACTTCTCAGGCCCTATATGCTTACGAGGTGGAAGTATTAATAAGGAATAAGTAAAACAATCAAAAATAAATAAGAGACTGTGCTTTGGTCATAATGATCATTATGGCAAGCTGTAGTTGAGCCAAAGCCTTACGATGCTTCTGATGACTTTGTTTTCCTGTGATGGAGCGAATGGATCATTAGTCCTGGAGTTGGTGGCATTTGGGTCTTGAGTTTGAGTCTGACCTGGATGTAATCTATATGTATAGTCACCCTATGTTTGCGTGGGTTACTGCCCGTACAAACACATACTTATAAGTTAATTGGTTTCTGATGAGATTTGACCCAACATGTATTAGGGAAGTTGGGTTATAAGGGACAAATTGGCTTATTTTTTGTAAAAATGATATTGGTACCCTAAAGGAAATCCAGGCATTGGAATAATGATTGCTGCATTGTACTGGAGAAACACTAGAGAAATGTGCGTCTGTGTGTTTCTAAGAATCGTAAATGGAAAGAGCGTTGTTGAATTTTCATGATGAAGCCAGAAGAATGTTTGTAACGAGGGCCCCGCTGCTCAGCGTTGTATGGGGATAGCTCGTTCCACAACAGTAGTGGGTGTATTCAGAATCTTTTGGCAGTTGGCTCGCCGATATATACACTGAAGACTTGGCAGGAGCTGGGAACACGTTTTCACAGTGACCTGGTAGTTTGCACGCTGTAAATCTGTAGCTTTTCTCTGATCATATAAATATGGCACGGCATGTGTATGTATCCACTGTATATCTGCCTGACTCCGTGAAAATAGGGCATTAATGATGAAATGGAGCTAGAATCAATCAGCTTTAAATGGTATTTATGTACAGGTATCCGTTATCTGGAAACCCATTATCCCGAAAGTTCTGAATTACAGGAAAGCCATCTCCCACAGAAATACTTTTAAAATGTTTTCCCCTTTTTTCTGTAATAATAAAATAGTACCTCGTCCTTGATCCCAACTATGATATTATGAATCGGCAAAATCATCCTATTGGGTTTGTTTAATGTTTAAATGAGTTTTTAAGTTATGGAGATCCAAATTCTGGAAAGATCCCTTATCCGGAAAATTCCAGGTCTCAAGCATTCTACATAACAGGTCCCATATCGGTATTGCATCTTTCAGTTCAGTGTGTAATAAGTGAACAAATAAGAGAGTTTGTTGTCTTCTTCATCATCAGCATTTGTTCCTTAGGTCCATACAAACATATCCTAAACATTCACATAAACATTCACATATATGCACACAAACTAAGATGCTTGGAGTTGAAGGTCAGCATCATTTACAGGACCCGAACTTCTACATCCCCCAAATCTTACTCTTTGCCCCGTATGCTTGTGAACACATGGGGTCTCTCCCCGTGCTGTGAAACCTGTTTGTAAAGTAAATAGAGGATTCAAGTTCTCTTTGGTTCTGGGTGCAGCTGCAGATGACATGGATGCAGCTGTAGAAGATATATCAGAACGTTTTGTTTAGCTTCGTTGGTTTCCATGGCTTATTATGTTCATAGGAACGCAACACAACCTCAGATTATCTAGAGATGCATTAAAGGGATATGTCATATCAAATACTTTTGGGTTTTGCCTTAATGTGATGTTCATGTTCAAAGTAGAAGAGATTGGCCATACATGGGCCTGTATAATCTGCCAACTCAGCCACTCCAGACAATCCAGCATCTTATTGGCCAACACCTTCCCTACCTGGCTACCTGCCCTACCAATGTCAATAGATGAATATCAATCAGTTTGCTAGAAAATTCCATTGGGCAAGGCCTCCTCAACCTATTGATGTAGTCCTTTCTTGGCAGGTCTGCATAGACTTCCATTATAGGGCCAGATTCAATTCAGTGAGAAAAAGGTTTATCATGTAAAAATCATGGACGAGATTTAATTTGTGATGCAGTTCAATTCAGGAAATGTAACTCATGGTTTATCATGTGAAAACTCAATTGAAGTCTATGGGAAAAAACTGGAAATTAATTTGGAGAAAAGTCTTTTCTCCTCAAATTGAATCACGGTTGTCTTACCCAATGGAGCCCCTGAGTCTATGGCCTATTGGTTTGTTTTACAAGAGAATTAGTGACAATAAGAACATAAAATGCCTATTGTTATAAAAGCTCTTTACCTCTTCTGGTCTCTCCAGTAAAAAATACGTAAAGGTAATACCTTAAAGGGTTTTTTTCATGTGCCTTAAACACCACATGCTTAGCCATGCCAAATTTAGGCAGGCAATTCCAGTTCAAGTCAATGCAAGAGGTTTCAGACAATTTGGTACCATGTTTTGGGGCTACACAACCTTTGAGTGCCTGAAACTGCCATGCTGGAAGGAAGCAACATGAAATATATTCCCTGTTCCTATTAAATAAATATGTAAAGTCCTGTAAAGTATTTGTTCATTGTGACTGTGTTCAGCAGACAGTTGAGTGGCCCCAGGCCCCCCAATCAAAGGCTCAGACCCCAGGATTTCTAACCAGTAGCGATATATAGCCCCACTGAACTTTGATGCCTTTGTTGCTTATTCCAGTTATCCGAGCAGTGTCTCGCTCAGTGTTTCCAGGCAGAGATAAAATAGTTGTATATGAGAGCAGAATGGTGGCACTTTATTGTTCCCATACTGCAGTGGGGAATAACAGCCTTGTTTAATTGTGTTCTTTGTGTCATGGTTATGTGCTGTTTTATTGTGCAATCCATAGTTTATACGCAGTGCGCATGACAGTTTGATGGGACTTTTTCCATTAATGTGCTGGGACGTTTCAGTAGGGGTTTCGGCTCTCTCTATAGAATGGCCTGCAATTTGATTTCGGTTAGATGATAATAAGAAAGAGCATATCTCCGAAACATCGCCTGCCACTGAATGGGGATAATAACGTTAATGGAGCAATAGAATTAAAGGGGCAAACTGTAGGTCCCATAGTAACCAATAAGAATTTTGTCTTCAGACCAGTAAGTGCCAGTTGATTGGTTACTATGCAGAACTAAACTATGAACTATGTTTTTATTTGTTATTACCTTTCCCCCTTGACACCCACACTAAGTCGATGCTCAAGTTTGAGAGAAGCATGAAGCCATGCAGTACAACTCTTCAAATAGAAAAGGTACAGACAGACCTCAATAGGCCAGATGGAAGTCCTGAAGCTCGAAGGGATACACAATGGTGTCTTTTAGGGCATTTGCACCTGTACAGTGGCAGTTGTAAGCTCCCAGATGCAGAGCACAGTTTACACAGGCACCAATATGCAACTGTCATACGCATTCAGTAAATGCAGGACTCCCTAGTACTTTGCATCTCCCAGTGCTTCCTAGTCAAATCACATTAAAGCTAAGGATTTCCAGGAGATGCCCCTGTGCTACCCACCTCCCATTCACTCTGTCAAACACAGGCAACACTACAGGAAAAGTGGGGTGCGGCTGCTGAGTTCAGACTGGCAATCTGTGGGTTCTGGCAAATGCAAGAGGGGCTGCTATAAGGTCCCATAGAAAGTCAGTATTTAGTGGGCTGGTGGGGCTGTTTGGGCCTCTATGTGGGCTGATTGGGCCTCTGTGTACCTGAAATGTCAGGGCTTATTTTAATTCTCAGTCTGGACCTGAGTTCAAGTAGTTGCACTTCAGGGTGCAAACAACAAATTTGATTGGGGACAGGTGCAAACTACTAAAAACACAGCAACTCTGCAACTTTCCCCCCTTGTTCAGGCCAAAAAAGCAACATATAGGGGTATATTTATCAACGAGCGAAGTTAGAGATCGCCACATTCCTTTAGAGTGAAATTCCGCCACTCTCCATTAATTTCTATGTGATTTTGATAGGAGTATTTATCAATGGGTGAAAGTGAAAGTTCATCTTTAGATAAATATGCCTTTAAAAATCCCATAGAAATGAACGGAGAGTGGCGGAATTTCACTCTAGAGGACTGTGGGCATCTCTAACTTCTCTTTTTTGATAAATATACCCCATAGAGTTAACTGGATCAATTGGTTGCAATTGGAGCCGAAAGTAACTACCATCAGATATCTGGTCATTTGTTTGTCTATGGCACTCTGAAGCCTAAACTATAGTCTCTCTAGGGAGGTGGCAACTAAAGCTGGCCATAGACATACCGATTTCACCCTTGTATCAAACGAACGATCGGACGTTTCAATCTTCCGACCTGCCATTAACCATTCAGATTAAAGTGGTAAAGGAACAATGAACATTAGAGGGAGTTTATTGTTTACTGTCATTTCATCCATATACGTTTGTACAGAACACAGTGAAACGAAACAACGTTCCTCTAGGACCATGGTGCTACACACAACATAGAAGTACCGGACAACAGACAAAAATATGCAACTCCTGCAAGACAGTGCACACTCAGCAGATGTAATAATGCTAAAAAATCAGATGAGGTTCTGGCCTTGACAGAAATTGTACAAAGGTTATATCCGACAAATACTAGTGACAGTCACCCATTGATACCATGAGATAGGCAATATATGCAGAGATATTATCATTAGCCGACAGAAACCTTCTAACCTGTCCCATCAACTAAACGACCAATCGCCATGGTATGAAAAATGTCCGAATGGTCCAGAAATCGTTCAAACTTTGATTCGTATGACAATATCTTTGCGTCTATGGCCAAATACGATGGTAGAGACAACTGATATGTGTTCTTATTATCTGATTGTGTCAATTAGATGCAGAGCTGGAGCGAACAAGGAGCCCCTGGTATTGTAAAGGGGCAACTTAAGGAATTAAACATATCCTTTCTACCAATGGGTCCATTCGATGCTGGGGATGCAAGTAAAGTGGCTTCTGTTCCTTACCTTATGTCAGCACTACCTACAAGAAGGTTTCTAAACCCATCATGACTCTGAACACCCCTCCCCTCCACTTAGAGTGATAAAAAGAATATGCACCGCATCCAAGCCCATACAACGTTAAAATATCCCTCAACAAGCAGATGTCACAAAGGCACAATAGGGAAGATCTGCATTAATACCAAGGCTGTTTCTTTTCATCTTTCCTGATGAAAGCACTGATATTGGCGTTGAAAATACACACGCAGCTGAAATAACGAAAACGTACAGTATCTAGAAAAACATGATTCTTGGCTTGCCTTGACTTTTGCTTGTGAATCCAACATCCTTCTCTTTGGTTGGTTTGTATTTAACTGCTTCTGAATAAAAGAAAATGTTTGAATTTCCATTCATGCCTTGTCGTCCATTGTACGATAGAATACTTCATCAGTGGGTTCCAGTCTCACTTATAAATGTGTGTTTGTTTTGTGGGTCCATTTGGAGAAACACTTTTGTATGTCAAGGAGAGAATCTGAAAGCATGCTTGGGAACTGTTAGGGCATTCGGGGATACTCAAATAAAAATGCTCTTAACTGTTGTGTCCGATTATAGTGTATGAATGTGGCATATAGGAGTGAGTAAGAGAATGCCTACATCTACATTTTTCTTCCAATAACCCTGGCAGTGTACCAACCCTTTTAAAAATGTCTGCAGGGGGATGAGGTTGCCACTAGGAGAGGTTAAAACTAAGTGAGCTTTATCAGAAAGGTCTATATAAATACAGCAGTAAACCCTCAAAGTAATGCTGCTCTGAGTCCTCTGTCAAAAGAAACAGCACATTTTTTCCTTCTATTGTGTACTCATGGGCTTCTGTATCAGACTTCCTGTTTTCATCTTAAACCTCCAGGGCTTGGGCTTGAGCATGCTCAGTTTGCTCCTCTCCCTTCTCCCCTCCCTGCTGCAATCTGTGCTTAGAGCTATGAGTGAGCAGGGAGAGACTCAGGAAGTGAGGTCACAGCAAGCTAATATGGTAGCTGCTATCCTAAACAAACGGAGACTGTCTAGAGCTGTTTAGTCAGGTATGGAAAAGCATTTAAAGAATAAAAATGGCGTTCTAGCTTTCCCTGTTGTGGCTAATCTATTGGCAATAAACTGCTTTGGTAGCTTTCCTTCTCCTTTAAGGCAATTGGAATAACAAGATTTCCCAGGCCATGACCCAAATCTCAGGGTCCGTTTCTAAATTCTTATATTTATACAGTTTAGTTTCCAAGGGCCTACCATCAGACCTTTCACCAACCATAACATTTGACTGAAGCATCTCCCAGAAATAAGATACCTACCCCCATATGCAATAAAAGACACTAAGTTTGCCCAGGAGCCGTAACCCATAGAAACCAATAGGATCTTTTCTTTTCAACAGGTGACCAGTAAATTCTACCTTCTGATTGGTTGCTATGGGTTACTGCTCCTGGGCAAACTAAGTGCCTTTAATTACATACCCCCCTAGTATTTTTATCGGCATTACCATTTCATTTCTCATAACTACATACATTTCAAAAATATCCTTGGGATCAACTGTTCCCAAGGATATTTTTTTAGTAAAAGCCTGATATTTAGTTTTCTTCCTCCCATCCCTGTAGTCCAGGGTGGTGCACCTGGACCTCTTGTGCAATTATCAGAATTTAATAATCAGCAAACCTGTAGCATCAGCTTATATTACAGGCCAACCTCATTTTCTGCTGGATAATTAGTGACGAGCCCTAAGCTTTGCTTCTCAACAGCTGCTCAGAGCCCACTGAGCATGTGAGTGTCACAGACACTTTCCAAGATGGTGACCCCCTGTGACAAGTTTGAAGTCCTGGATCATTGTTGCTATGGAGAAGCTGTAACCTTAGGCTAATGCAAAAAGCTCAGCATATAAAATATGGCATTTTTAGCCACATACATTTTTAAGGTTTAGTTCTCCTTTAATATCATAAATAAAGGGGTTTTTATAAGAGATAAAGCAAATGTCCTGGCATGTGGCATCCCAAATGATACCAAATGATGGGAGCTTTACAAAGCCCTCTTTGTCCCATGCATATTGCATAAAGTAAATATTCTCCCAAAAGTATTGTAATTGTGTATCTCACGTATATATATATATATATATATATATATATATATATATATATATATATATATATATATATATACAGTATATTCTCATAAGTATCCAATATAGAAGCTTCTTGCTTGTAAAGAAGAGCAATGTTGGCCATGGGGATTTTCTTATTTCCTTTAGAACATATATAAAACACATGTTTTAACTTCAGCTCTGCTTGTAACTTTAGAAATAGCCAGCATTCCCAAAGATTAAGCTTCATCGCAATGAAATCCACGTCACAGCAGCCTGACTCTCGATCACTTTTAAGAAGTAGATCGGGAGGAACACGATGCTAAATGTGTAATGAAATTATTGCTGTCTGGTTTGACTGATCAGTCATAACGTTTTCTTCACATTTGATGTTAAATACTGCAGCTCACATGATTGATTACATTGGAAATGCATCTTCCAAATCTACAAAATGAATGCATCGTTGCTTTCGGAACTGGCAGGGAGGGCACCCTAAGAATGAGTTGTGATTTGTCTCCTTGGTCATCTCATACGCTTGAGTTTTAAGGGAGGCCAAGCTTAGCTTCTATTGGCTGATTATTATGTTAATGGCTGATAATATGCACCCTTGTCACTCACGCTGTAACATCCCATCAACTCCATTTTTGTATTGGCCCCTTATACTGAAGATTCTTTTATTTTCTAGTTATTATAGATCATTTTATGACACAGTAAAAGGTCACTTGTCCTGCGTGCTTAGAATCAGAGGGAGTCCTTTGGGATGTTTAGCCTATAGAGACACCCAAGTAATGGTGGCCATAAAACTGCCAATATTTGTCCTTTAGACTGATTCGGCATCTTATCTGGCCGTGTGTGGGGACAGATTTCCCTGATTGATATCAGGCCCAAAATCAGCCAGATATCGATCGGGCAGGTTTCATTTTTCCTGGGATCGAGGGCTGCATCGGCTAGTTGATGTGGTCCTACAAAACTGTTGGCGCCCATTTCCTTTGTATAATGCAAAATCATTTGGCCCTACGTTCAAAATGGTTGAACGTTTTAAATAACCCGAAATTGCACTGCTGTTGGTGGGCATATCGGGAAAAGATCCGCTCATTTGGCGACCTTGCCAAATGAGTGGATCTTATTGTGTATGTTCACCTTAAGACCTACTGTCTTCATGCATATCCAGTTCCCTCCTCTTTCTCCCCTAAAAGGTCCTCCTTTTTCCTTTCTTATTCTGTTATTATTTGTTCTCATGGGTCTCCTTTCCTCCCTGCTGTCATCTGCGGACAACCACCCACCGCAGAATGACAGGATTGGCTTCCCAGTCCCAGAACAGTTGAACAAGGATTGTAGAGGAAGAGAGTGGTATCAACCCTCTGATTGTAGAAGAGCTTATCAGAGGCTTTTAGGGTGGTGATAGACGTGAAGATTCTGGGAGATCACCCAGCGACAAAGCTCCTCTACTGCAGGCGACTAATCTCCGCAAAATGACTTTGGAATCCTGATCGCTTCGGTTTTCCAAAGTCTCCCAAGTTTCTTTGTGAGCCAACTTCAGGCGACTTTGGAAAATGAAGCGATCTGAATGCCATCCCGCCGGTGATTCACATTCTTTCCGGCAGGAAGACATTTCAGAGAGATTATTATCCCGCAGTAGAAGAGATTTGTCTATGGCAACTAATCTCCCCGTCTGCCACCACCCTTAGGGTCAGGGCACACAGGCAGATTCAGGGAGATTAGTGCCCATAGACAAATCTCCTCTTCTTTAGGGCCATTAATCTCCCCGAACTGCATCCCCTGCCTTCCCGCTGGCTAAAATGTAAATTCCCGACGGGATGGCACTCACGAGTAAAATTCGGACGACTTTGGAAAACAAATCGCTCCGAGTGCCATCCCGCTGGTGATTTACATTTTAGCCAGTGGGAAGGCAGGGGAGGCAGTTCGGGGTGATTAGTCGCCCCGAGGAATTGGAGATTTGTCACCAGGAGACTTATCTCCCCAAATCTGCCTGTGTGCACTGACCCTTAAGCTGCCCAAATTCTTTGATAAATAAGGTCTAGATTCAATAGCTTATCTACTAAGATAACCTTATCTTAGTGTTAATGTCAGGAACATGCCACAAAGGCTGTGGGGGTTCTCAGGAATAAAATTAGGAGATATGTTTATCTCATTGACATAATTATGGCCCATAGTCAAATCAGAGGGCCCATTTTCTAATACAAGTTGCAAAGCTCAAAATTTAATTCATCCTAAGCAATTCTAAACAGTAATTTCTAAACAGATTGCTACTTGCTTCCTCTTCGCTGAATTAAACATGGCCACACTTAGAAGGATCTGATTGTTTGGTGAGGTCTCCAAATGCGAGGATTCCTCTCCAACATGCCCACCTTGAAGTGGGCGAGATCAGGCTGATTCAATCGCAGGCCCTAGGACTCAACAATTGGAGCACAACAAGCAGAATAGGGGAGGCGGATCGAGGACCACATCATGAACCGATGCAGTCCTCAATAGACATCTGGCCAACCAGATATACACTGCCCAATAAGCTAAGCAATTTATATCTGCTCATGTATGGGGAGCCATAGAATTAATCCTGGCCTTCAGAAGAAGTTACTTCCAACGCTATCTTTGTGTGGTGCACCTATACACTCAACTGATTTGCGAATATCCCTGAAATTATGCAACTGGAACTCAGATCGGTGCAAGCAAATAAATGCTAAAATGCAACTTAAACTCAGTTCCAATCCAATCTAATTGCAGAACAAGATTACAGTCGCCAGGGAATTCTTCTTTTTTGGACTGGTGCTATAAAAGAGCATAGATTTTATTTTAAACATTTATATTTTCAGGCGGTCCGTGAACATTCCTTGGCAGCAAACACAGTTGCATTATAAACCAGGAAATCCTTGAAAGTGACTGTTAAGAGACTAAACACTTTTACAGATTATTTAAATAAAGGGTAACTTAATGCTAAAACAAAATTGTCTAATGCTTCTCTGTAGCTTAGTGAGTTTCTGTGGTTCTGGCCCTCCAGGATGCCAGGAAAACCCCTTGTAGGCGTTGATATCCTCCTGCTCACCCAACCATTGGACCTCTATTTGAGTGAATATGAGAACAATAACACAATTTCTATATGAAAGTTGCTGTACATGACATGGTAACTCAGTTTTACTCAATATTTATATATATATATTTATTGCAGTCAAATGAATTGTGTTAAGATGATGTAGAGAGTGATATTCTGAGACAATTTGCAATTTGTTTTCATTTTTTTTATTACTTTATTATTGTTTTTTAGTTATTTAGTCTTTTTATTCAGCAGCTCTCCAGGTTTCAATTTCAACAATCTGGTTGCTTGGATCCAAATTCCCCTAGCAACCATGCGGTGATATGAATAAGACATTGGAATATAAACAGGAGAGGCCTGAATAGAAAGATGAGTAATAAAAAGCAGCAATAACAATATATATGTACCCTGACAGAGCATTTGTTTTTTTTTTAGATGTCAGCGACCCCCATTTAAAAGCAGGAAGGCAAATAAATCAAGATCTATAAAAAAAAAAATGAAGGCCAATTGAACAGCTACTTTGAGTTAGCAATTCTATAACATATTAGAAGTTAACTTAAAGGTGAACCACCTTTTTTACCTCCACCATCATGGAGGGTATGCACCATCTTTATACTACTAGCGATGGCCGAATAAATTTAGCAGGCGCGAAATCGCAACAGATTTCCAAGTTTCAACGCCAGCGAATAAATTCGGGAAATTGCGGCGAATAATCCTTGCACATAAAAATTGTTGCGTGTCAAATTTATTCGGACACCCATTGACCGTAATGCATTTGGACAAAATAAGAGCGCTTATAAAAATTTTTGCGGCCGATGCAATTGACGCTCCTCAAAATAATTTTGACTCCCATTGACTTCAATGCTTTTTGTGAATTTTTCGCTGTTTCACAAATTTCGGCGAAGCGAAACGGGACAAATTCACCCATCACTATTTACTACTCGTCAGATAATGAGGAGTTCGAATGAACTATGAGGATAATTGTGGACTGAATGGACTATGGACTATCTAAACTGTACAGAACAGAAAGATATTTGAGCTCCATGACTTGTAGACTCCATTGGGGTAATGTAATTAAAGTCACTAAGTTTGCCCAGGGGCAGTAACCTATAGCAACCAATCAGCAGGTAGAATTTCCTGGTCACATGTTTAAAAGCAAACATCTTATTGGTTGCTACTGGTTACTGCTCCTGGGCAAACTTAGTGCATTTTTTTACATGTGGGGGCATGTTTGGAACTCCTTGGGGACTCCTTATAGGTTATGTAATAAGAGGTTCTTTATTGTACTTAATCTGTGCATAAGTCTCTTTGGACAAATATAGGGATGCACCAAATCCTGGATTCGTTTTGGGATTCCTCTGAATTCGAACCTTTTTTCTTCTGTTTTCTGTTTTGGCCAAATCCAAGTCCCCAGCACCCTGAATCTAGGCCCTTGAAACTTCATGACTTTCCCCCCTAGGTTTAAGATAATCTGCTAATTAGGATTCTCTTCCGTATTCGGCCAGATCCAAAAATATGTATTCGGTCTGGTCTGAAAAACATCGGCTTTGTTGCATCCCTATATATGTGTGTGTGTCTTGGAGGTTAACTAAACTGCCACGCTCCGCTTGTAAAATCACTTACTTTTGTTTACCGACAGGGCTAACTGGATTTTTATGGCACATTGAAATTGATGTAAGATAAAGATCATGTTTCTCCTCATCGCGCTGGTTTTACAACACGCCGAGCTGCCTCGGAATGTATTTGCTTTCATGTGCCTGTGATAAAACACCATTTCATTTCCATCATGCAGCCCTCCAGGTTCTCTCTATTTTGTTCCTTGGCTTGTGGAAGGCTTCATGGGAATCTGTTCTCCTTCCATGAGAGACTGGAGGCCTGTGTTCTGTTATTGTTATTGTAATGCACTAAAGGACGTATTCCGGCGCAGTTCTAGGCAGAAGTGGAAGTATCTGATGGCTTTGTATGTTCTAGAGAAGTTGCGAGTACACGGTTTTGTAGTTAAGAGCAAGTCCATTGCAGCTCTTTAGATTTATGGCATAGGTGCCCCCTGCCCCCCAAATTAAACTGTTTTCCTGGCAGCCCTCATGCACTCCTGAAAATAAAACTGTCAAGATGATGCTGGAGTGAAGGCTTTGGATCTCTGCATTTCCCATCTTGACCCAGTCAATCGCAATAGCCAGTTCATCACGCACTGTCAGTAATTTGCACCTGAAACCTAACTTATCCACTCCATTATACTGCATAGAATTGTCCTCCCCAAAGTCCACCAATATCCATTTGAAGTAGCAGAGCAGAGAACATGGCAGGGAGCAGGACAGGGCATGGAGGCATCATGGCCAAGATTCACCCACATCACTTCTGATATTGGTTGGCATCTCTGGGTGATCTCTATTGTTTTGAGTAGGGATGCACCGAATCCCAGATTCGGTTTGGTATTCGGCCTTTTAATAGTATTTGGATTTGGCTTAATCCAAGAGCCTGGTCAAACCATAAGTTCAAAAAGAATATAACCGCTCAGACTCAACGCGGTTCTGTAATCTAAAGCCGGCAGCAATCAGCATGTGTCCGGGGGCTGGAAATTCTCGGCGTCCCGTGCCATACAGATTAGTGAAGGAGAAGGTAGGATGAAACTCTGCACACCGGATAGTAGGGTAAAAGACAACAATCTTTAGTAATCCATTTTAAAAGCACGCTGCTAGGTAGCTTGACGCCTTTCGGGCACAGCTGTCCTTAATCATAAGCACCTTATGAAACGCGTCAAGCTACCATGCAGCGGGCTTTTACAATGGATTAATAAAGATTGTTGGCTTTTACCCTAGTATCCGGTGTGCGGAGTTTCATCCTACCTTCTCCTGGTCAAACCATATCCAAATCCTTCTAAAGAGTAAACATTTATTTTTGAAGTTGGGATGCACTGAATCATGAATTCGGTTCAGATTTGGCTGAATTCAAGCCTTTTTTAGCAGGATTTGGCCAAATCCAACAGCCTGACCAAACCAAATCCAGACCCTATATAACCCTATATACATTTTCTCAGCGTGTCAGCTTTTTCTGCCGGTGCACTTGGAATTGCTGTGGCAGAGTGTTTGGATTTGGTTCGGTATATGCCCGAATCCATTTGGGGGTTCAGTGCATGTTTGGTGCACGATGTGGCCCCAACTTCTCCAAGGATAACTGAAGAATGTCAGGGTGTTACTGTAGACATCTGTGATTTATATAATCCCCCTCCCCAACTGAACCCCAGGCTTTCTGCGGTAACAGGGGCCCCACATGATTTTAAGTTCTTTTTTTAATCTTGTTTTTTTTTTTTAGACATTTTCTTTCCATTTTCTCTAGTATGCAATATTAATATTCCATGGTTCCATGCCAGTTTCCCAAATATCCATTTGCGGTGTTATTGTTTGCCTCTCTTGGGACCGGTGCCTTTAGCTGCCATTTGCAGACATTTTTTTGGAAGTAGTTTATTAAGCAGCCGTGCTGATTGCATCTTTTAGCTCCCATCAATTGCTTTTTAAGAACAGTTATCAGAACCGGCATCAGATGTCTTTTGGAGCCTATTGTTTTCGGAACACACTTTCTGGCACGTAACATGCCCATCAGCCCAACATAAATAGCTTTAAAAAGGTAAATGTGGCCAGAATTAAAAAAAAATAAGACACTTTAATTGAGTTTAGTGGATTTTAACTTCAGGCATTATTTTGATATGCTGCATTCTACTCGTATTATTATTAGAGACCCTCTTTATAATCATATTCTTCTGCTGAACTGGGCTTAGCACAGGGCAGTAACTATATAGTTTTATAATATATGCAATGAGAAACCTATAGAGTTAAGTGTTCCATCTATGACCCAATTTGGTTGGTGATGATCCAAAATGACATTAGACCACATGCCTGGGTTGATGGATGTACCTTCTTCTGCCTTCTTGTTGGACCATTTATACCACAATAAGAATTCTAGGGGGTCGGGATATGAAAGGGTATGACCAACCAGTTTTAAAGACAATGGCAGTTTTGGCAAGGCTAAAGTTTACATCTTTACAGAAACCGAGTTCAGAATCAATTTTCAACTCTAAGGGGGTTATTTATTACAGTCCAAATGGTACACACTCCAAAAAATTGAAGTTTTCTTACTATAAAAAAAAGAGGAAAAAAACTCTTTTAAAATTTATTATACCGCTGAGGCTGCAAAAAGTCAGAATCCAAAAATACTCCATCTTTAACCCGTCAAGGTCAATGGCAGAGGTCCTATTTGCAGTTTGAAGATATTATTGTCTGTGCTGGGTTTCATACGATAATCCAAAAATTTTAGGCTTTTCCGCCGATTTCACAAAAAATTCGGACTTTACAGGTGTCAAATCCGAAGGATTCTGAATTTTTTTGTCCAGCAAAAATCTGAAAAAGTCAAGTTATTTTGTGCGACAATACAAAGAAAGTTGCAGTTTCTGTTGGTTTTTTTGTGTTTTTTTAATGTGCAAGAAAAATTTCAGATTTTAGTAAATAACCCCGTATGTTTGTTCCTTTGGAGGTAGATTCTCACTATTCATTTGCTTCCTTCGCCTTTTGTTTTGACTGTTTTGTTAGCAGCGGTCCTCTGTGCATGGAACAAACATGGAGTAGCTTTACTTTCCCTGTGCACCTTGTTTAGCTCAAGGATTTTTCCTGCTTAAAGCCAGAGGCAAAACGTATGTCCAGCAAGTCCTATTTGTTGCACTTATGTTGAACAAGGGAGTTTATCACCCCTTTAATATTTCCATTAGCTAAATAGAATATTGTATTATTAAATGAGTAATAGAAAACGTAGTGAGGCTAATTTATAAACACTGGGCTAATTTTCACCTGGGCAGTAACCCATGGCTACCAATCAAAGGTTTGCTTCCATTGTTCAACATGCAGGTGGCTGAAAAAAAAGCCAGTCACTGATTGGTTGCAATGGGACCAAATGTGAGGTTTTTCCTATACCAAATCTGGGAAATACATAGACAGATCTGGCCAAATAAGGACAATTTGATTGTTGGCTTGAGATTGGATCAGATGTTGGGCTAGCTGTCATACACAGACCAATAATCTGCCTGTCTTGTGCTGCTGAGATGGCATTTTTTACTGGCTCTTGCCCGGTCACCATTATATTCACAATGTTTCAGTTACTCTGTTTCAAGCTAATGTGTACCCACAATTACATTACTTGTTCCCCCTCCCCGAATAAAAGCCCTGCTATAATTCCATTCCAATGCAATTTCTACAAATTGTGGCTGTTTCCCCAAGTAGGAATATTACCATAAAATAAACGGGCTTTGTGCATGGCGTGCTCATTATTTATATATTTTACAGATGTCAGAAAATCCTTTGTCAGATGAATCGGAGCATAAAAATAAATCTTGTTCTCTTTTTTTTATGCCTTTGTATATTTTTTAAACATTATCCCATGATTTAAATGTTATCTTAAGGGGAAACTAACTGTGATGTGTTGCCTTTCGCCTGCCGCACCGGCGAATGTTTACACTCCCTTAAGTTATATGTTATGTCAGCTGCAGAAATTGGAAGACTAACAAACACCTTATGGGCCCTTTTTTATGGCATCTCCTCTTGTATCCATACATACATCTGCAATCGAGCAAGTGACTGACACGGCATGAACTACCACTTCGGGCTATAATCAGCATGCCGCACGGGGGGGGGAACAAAAGAACGGCAATACAATCATGAAAACTGAATGCAATTATTGCACATTTTTCTGCGATTTTGCATTATGTTTTATTAGCCAATTCGGCTGACATGAAAACAGGGATGTGTTCGCCGAGGTGATGCCCCAGTGAGAGGCTCAGGGCTGTAGAAATGTAGATGTCGGATCACAGTAAGGCACAAACAGGCCACAGAATCCTGGAGGAAATGGTTTTGCTGATCCAGAAATGTCGGGTGTATATTATAGACCGCGGGCAATATTGTGAGCAACAATCAGGTGTAAAAAGAGTTGGGGGAGCAACACAAGCATGACTAGCAGTCTACATAGGGTTGCCATCTTCTGTCCCGTGGAACTTTGGGTGGGGGACGGAGCAGCGATGTAATGGGGGCAAAACCGCAACATCATGGGACGGGTCTGTGATGTAGCAGGCGGGCCATGACATCAGAGCTATGACGTAACGATCAGTCGATTGGCCGATTACTACATCAATCACAGGAAATCCTACCCGGTTTTCCTAATTTGGAAAATCAGGCAGGTAGTTTTGACCCGAACAGCCCTTCAAAAAACCGGATTGTCTGGGTCAAAACCGGACAGGTGGCAACCCTAAGTCTTCAGTAGCCTCCGTTTGAGAGTACTCCTGTTTTTTATACAACCAAAACTTGCCTCCAAGCCTGGAATTCAAAAATAAGCACCTGCTTTAAGACCATTGGAAGCAACATCCAAGGGGTTGGAGAGTAACATGTTACTCACGAGCCACTGGTAGGGGATCACTGCTATAGACGAATATGCCTTAAATATGAACCTTCAGTGGGATAGACTATTGACAGTAGCATTCTGAGGGTGCACTGCAGGGGGAAGTAAACCCAAAAATAAAATTTTGACTAATGAAAGAAGTTGTTCTAAGCAAGTTTATTAAAAATTTTTTAGCAGTTTTAAAGTTACTTCTAAATGTAATTGCTGTTTAAAGCAGCGTCTCTGTCTCCCTTTTTGTTCTCTGGTTCTTTCTCTAGTAACAAAGTAGCAGAGGTCACACTTGTACGTAAACAAAGTTTACCAAACGTCAGCCTTGTATGGTTTTTCCAGGTCTGTTCATCAGCTGGCTTCTGCTACATTGAAATCCAATAGAGAAGGAACAGACAGAAACTGCTTTCAATATTGTTTATATTTACAAATAACATTCAGGGGCAGATTTATCAAAGGTCGAATTTCGAATTTATGTGAATTTTATTTTTTACCCAAAACTCGAATGTTAATTCTGAATGAATTCTGAAATTCGAATGAATGTCACTGACCCTAAAACCCTCGAATGTCAGGAAGACTATTAACATCTTCAAAAGGGTCAACGGACCTCTGTCATTCCGGGACCTTCCATAGTCCCGGTGTGATAAATCTCACATTCAAATTTACATTTGAGTTGTTGCTGTCAAATTCGAATTTGTGAGTTTTGACTTATTTTGAAAATAAATTTGAATTTACCACTCGAACTTTAATAAATCTGCCCCTAAAACAAGAGATAGGATTAGCTTATCCAGTATCAAGATAGCCTGAAGTATTGCCAAACTGAACGACTTTCGATGGGTGGGCCTTGGATTCTTTTTCTAGCCTTCACTTCATCTACTCTGAGAGGACACATTCATTATTATTCTCTAAAATTAATATTTTTGTTTCATGGATTCTTACTTCTCGATGGTGTGCGAGAAGCGAAATGGTTCATTTGCCAGATGTAAGTTGACATTGCTTCCAGCTGGGTCATCTCCAAATGTGGTTTCACCAGTCCATCTTGTGATCCTATAAGGTCGGTCTATTTAGAATATAAGATCATTGTGTGGTCTCTTGGGATCTAACCTTTTGGACCCTCATGACTGCCACTCCCAGTATCCCATAACTCTTTTGGGAAGCTTGAGGAACTTGGATTCTATAGTTCAAGAAACAGCTAATCAACAGAGTGTCTGCATTATGCTGACCAATTAAAGACAGTTTTAGATGGATGTTATTATCATACAGAGTATTTTTCATGCAGAGTACATGTAAGTAATGCCCAGGTCTGTGAGACATGTTGTCCCTAAGGTCTTGTTGACTAAAGTACAATGTAATTCTCCTACCGCACACCTGTAGTTCACCAATCCTGCAAGCTGGTCGTGCGTCCCTTCCGTTGACCCGGCCGGGTCCCTTAGCAACCAACGTGTAAAAGAAACGGATCCGCACACACACCGATTAGTGCAGTCGGGGATTATCCCCTTTTATTCAGCCACCAAACATCATGTTTGGTGGCTGAATAAAAGGGGATAATCCCCGACTGCACTAATCGGTGTGTGTGCGGATCCGTTTCTTTTACACGCTTGTTGACTAAAGCCAATCAAGGAGCCTGAATTGTTTCCCGTTAATTGACCACAGGGGGACCCGTTTCTGGAGTCTTCTTGTGCTATTTCCCATACATCAAGGAGCTCATAAAGAGAAATAGACTAAATTAACCACTTCATTGCACATTTCACTCTTGCATGTACATTCCTGAACATTATGAAGCTGCTGTTCTTCAGATTCTTTCCTTTGACCTTTTTGTGACTTTCCTCTTGTCAAGTATTTACGACTGTCACGCATCCGATCTGCATTTTCCTACCATTCCATTCCCCCCAGGTTTTCTCTATTGCACAAGCTATACAACCAAAAGTCCAAAATACACTTGACTTGTCCAGAGTTTCTTTGGGGGATGGGGGCACACCTGCCTTGCAATTGGTTCAGCCTGAATAAAAAGGGTATTTTTCTCATCTTCATGGAATCTCCTTTAGGGCAGAGACACATTTGGAGATTTGGGGAAATTAGTCTCCTGGCGACAAACCGCCTCTTCTTCGGCAACTTATCTACCCGAACTGCCTTCTGCCGGCTAGAATGTAAATAGTTGCCTGGATGGCACTCGGAGCGATTCGTTTTCTGAAGTCGTCCAAAGTTTCCTCGTGAGGCAACTTTGGGCGACTTCAGAAAACAAAGCGCTCTGAGTGCCATCCCTCTGCGATTTTACCCGGCGTGGAGGCAGTTCAGGGAGATTAGTCGTCCGAAGAAGAGGCGATTTGTCGCCGGGGGACTGAATCTCCCCAAATCTTCTCATCTTAGTCTACATATGCAGAAGTCATCAGTGTATTTTTGTAGGCCATGCAATGCTCTTGTGTTCATTAAATAATCTCAGGTCTACCATTGCACTGCATTTAACTCATGGGTTGTTATGTGCTAAACGAATACCACACCAACAGCATTCAAAAAATTCCCCCTGACTAGTGATGGGTGAATTTTTCCGATTTCGCTTCGCCACGAATTTCGCAAATAATTTGCAAAACGCCGATTTTGACGCCGGAGCCCATTAAAGTCAATCGGCGTCCATTTATCGTCGCCAGCATCTAAATTTTCGCCAGCGACTTTTTGCTGCAAATTCGTGAATTTATTCACCGGAAGCGAAACGGGCGAATTCGCACCTGACGAAAAAATTTGCCCATCACTACTCCTGACTACTTTGTGGGTGCACTCAGAACCAAGAGCTAGGCTTTCCAATGGCCTTAACCCACTGACATGTGCATTAGGTTAGTATTCAACTCTCAGTAGGGATCCAGGTTTGTTGGATGATTGGATGCAGGCTTTATAAAACAAATAAAAGCTACCTGGTGGTTGGTTGCTATGGGTTATTAGAAATTAAATGATCTTTGCACGTGTTATTATATTGCCTATATCTAGGGCAATAACTCAGCTCAGCGTTGCAAACCTATGTGACAGTTAAGCACGTGCATTCTTTGTGTTTTTATTGGAATCGCCAGCTGACTCTTAAAGGGGTAGTTCACTTTTAAGTTAATGTTCAGTATGTTATAGATATGGCTAATTCTAAGCAACTGTTCAATTGGCCTTCATTTTTATAGTTTTTGAATTATTTGCCTTTTTCTTCTCTTTCCAGATTTTAAATGGGGATCACTGACCCCATCTTAAAAACAAATGCTCTGTAAGGCTACAAATGTATTGTTATTGTTACTTGTTATTACTCGTCTTTCTATTCAGCCCTCTCCTATTCATATTCCATCCAGTCTCTTATACAAATCAGTGCATGGTTGCTAGGGGAATTTGGACCTTAGCAACCAGATTGCTGAAATTACAAACTGGAGAGCTGCTGAATAAAAAGCTAAATTAAAAAAACTTCTAAATAGTATAGGGACCTCTCCCATTGACTTATATACAACCTCGGCATGTCTGAAATGCCGGATTTTCGGATTCAGACTTTATCCATCCTCGGGAATAAGAAAGTTTTTTTCCCACTAAACATTCAGATTTTTCAAGTTTTTGGCATTTGGACTCTAATAACCCACTAAACATTATATGCGTTATATTTCTAGGATAGCCTATAAAATAATTTTCATTTCGAATTTTCAATCCAACTTACAAACGTTTCATCCTACAGGAAAGCAGCTGCATTCTAGATATTTTAGCAGGATAAAAGATGTTTTAGCAGGATAAATACAAACCATACGTGTATTGTATCAATGAGCGCATTTGTCTTGTTTCGATTCGCTGAAAATTTCATGAAAACTGTGAAAAAATTAGTGTGACAATTTGACGCGTGGAAATTTTTTTTTATGTGTGTGACAATTTTTTCATTCTAAATGCATTAAAGTCAATGGGAATTTTTTCTTTGTCGCAGCGTTTTTTTTTTGTCATGCGACTTTTTTGTTGCAGCGAATTTTCCCCAGAGTATTTTTGCAGCAGTTTCGTAATTAAATCAAAGATGAAAAAATGCTGTTAATCCGTAACTGGTGAACAAAATTTGCCCATCAGTAGTGTATGGTAATAAAAATAAACCCCGTCCTCACTTTTCACCCTCTCCAAAATGGGAAAATTCACTGCACTCTGAGAGAGAGAGAGTTGATCTCACTGGCAGTCCATTAATTTGCTCAAATTAAATATTATCTTTGAATATTTAAAGGTTAAACGTACACTGATAATGGATTTAGACAGCCATTAAGCGGTAATTGCTCCCTAATGCTGTTAATAAAAGCCGTTTTCATCTAACTCACTAAAAATTGTCTAAAAGCACATTGGGCTTCCTCTCTTTCCCACATTAAGGCGGCTGTTTGTTTAACTCACAGTCGCTTCTCTGCAAAGGGAAGGAAACGGTTCTCTGCGAACTCATGAACTGGAGAAAAAAAAGGGAGGAGCGGAATGAGAAAAGGGAGTTGAGTGTTGAGGGCGCAACGCAGGGAAGTCTTAGGGACAAATTTACTAAAGGGCGCAGTGACTAACGCTGGCGTAATTTTGCTAGCGAAGGCGAAGGTACTTCGCTCCCTAACGCCTGGCGAATTTGTGCTCTGGCGAATGGACGTAACTCTGCATATTCACTAAGATGCGCATTTTACTGAATGTTACCTCTTGCGCTCGACTTGCCTTCACCACCTCAGACCAGGCGAAATGCAATAGAGTAGATAGGAGTTCCTCAAAAAATAGTTGAAAAGTATTTTCCTTTTTCAGGGTGACAGGCTGCAAAAGAGCGTACATTTTTTTTGGGGTACCCTCCTTCCCCCTACATTTCCTATCATATGTCACATAAACTATACACTGGGCTCATATGTAGGGCAATATAACAACTTTATTTTATTTTATTAAGGTTCCCTGGGCTTGTGTAATGTAATGTATTTGCTGCAACATATACGTCCATTCAACTTTCACTTCCCGCCGTATGCAAATTAGCTAACGCTAGCGCAACTGCACTTCGCTTGGCGCAATAACGCTAGCGCAACTTCGCCAGCGTTCGGTGCCCTGGACGCAACTTTGGATTTTAGTGAATTAGCGTTGTCCTGGTGAATCTACGCCTGGCGCAGTGTTGCACTGTGAGCGAAGCCGTCGCTGGTGAATTTTCGGAGGTTAGTGAATTTGCCCTATAGGGTGACATAACATGTATAAATGTGCCCCCCACCTATCTTCTATATGGTCTGCCCCTTCTGTCCAGAATAGGAATTGCATCTGATGGTCTCTGCCCTTCCTGAATAAAAAAGTTGTGTGCGCGAGGGGTGTATTTTTTCTCTTCATATGAGCCAGGTTTAGTGACAGTGATATATAGGGGCAGATTTATCAAGGGTCGAAGTGAATTCGAGGGAATTTTCTAAGTAAAAAAATTCGAAATTCAAAGTAATTTTTTGGATACTATGACTATCGGATAGGATATTACAACTTCGAATTCGATTCAAAGTAAAATAGTTTGGATATTCAACCATTCGATAATCAAAGTACTGCCTCTTTAAAAAAACTTCGACTTCAATACTTCGCCAAATAAAACCTGCCGAAGTCCTATGGGGACCTTCTAGAGCACTTTTCTAAGTTTTTTTGAAGTCGAAGAAAAATCGTTTGATCGATGGATAAAATACTTCGAATCGTTCGATTTGAAGGATTTCATCGTTCGATCAAACGACCGCAAATGGCCAAATTCGATGTAAAAAAACTTTGACTTCGATATTCGAAGTCGAAGTATTCCAATTCCAATCCAATTCGATGGTCGAATTTCTACTTCGAAATTCGACCCTTGATAAATCTGCCCCTTAATGTTTCAATCAAAAAGCATCAATCAATAACTCCACTCCAATATACTGCCTCCTTATTCTACCTCTTCCCATACATATTTAGCCTCTACATTGATTTGCCAGCTATTTGAAGAAAAATACCAGGCTTTCTTATTTAGACTTGCTTGAGATTCCCATATTAAAGACTCAACTAGTTAAAGGAGGTGTTCATCTTTAAATTGTTGTATGATGTAGAGAGCGACATTCTGAGACAATTTGCAATTGGTTTTAATTTTTTATTGTTTATAGTTTTTTAGTTATTTAGCTTTTTATTCAGCAGCTCTTCAGTTTGCAATTTCAGCCATCTGGTTGCTAAGGTCCAAATTCCCCTAGCAACCAGGCACTGATTTGAATAAGAAACTGGAATAAGAGAGGCCTGAATAGAAAAATGAGTAATAAAAAGTAGCAATAACAATAAGGGGCAGATTTATCAAGGGCGGAAGTGAATTTGAATTTCCAAATTTATTTTTTGGTCAAAACAATCAAATTAAAATTGTGAATTATCCAAACTCAATTCGAGTTTTAATTAGAATTTCGAGATTTGTCATACTCTGGTCCTTTAAGAATTCAAATTCTACTATTCGCCACCTTAAACCTGCCGAATTGCTGTTTTAGCCTATGGGGACGCCCTGGGGTCAATTTGGAGTTGTTTGCAGCCTTCCTGAAAATCAAGTGTTTTTTGGAGAAAAAAAATCGAATTTGATTCGATTAGAGTTTGTGGATCGATCCCATTCACCTGAGTTTGAATTTTTTTTTTTTTCAATTTTGTCGTTTTTAATTAGAATTTCGAGTTAAAGGGAGTTTATGGGAGTTTTTACAAACTCCCATGAACTATAAATTCAACCCATGATTAATCTGCCCCTTAAATTTCGAATTGAAAAAACTACAAATTCGAATTCAAAAAAGACCAACTGAAATTAAGTAAGTTTTTTTTGGGTCGAATAGGTCTGTTTTCGATCGAATCGGTCCATATTTGGCCCGAATTTGAATCTTACAAATCAAAGGAATTTGATTCAAAGTTTCTCCCAAAAAACCTTTGACTCCAAATAGGTTCTAGGATGTCGACCAAACAGCAATTAAAACAGCAGTTCGGCAGGTTTTAGATGGCGAATGGTCGAAGTCGAATTTTTAAAGGGACAGTACATGATAAATTTCAATATTTAAATTTTGTGCAAATTGTGATCGAATTTGGACTATTCCCTAGTCGAAGTACACAAAAAGTAGCTTGAAATTCGATTTTTTTTTTTTTTTTGCATTCGAAAATTCACATCGACCTTTGATAAATCTGCCCCTTAGGGGCATATCTACCAAGGGTCGAATTCAAAAAGACCAACTGAAATTTATTCAAAGGGTTTTTTTGGTCGAATAGGTCAGTTTTCGATCGAATAGGTGAATGGTATAAGTCGAATTTTTAAAGAGACAGTACATGATAACTTTCGATATTGGAATTTTTGAATTTTTTTCAAATTCGACTCCAATTTGGACTATTCCCTAGTCGAAGTACACAAAAAAATAGCTCGAAATTCAAATTTTTTTTCATTAGAAATTTCACCTCGACCTTTGATAAATCTACCCCTTAATGTTAACCCAAAGGCGAACCACTCCGCCCATTAAAACATATCTTTTCACATCTTGAGACTTGAGATATTTAGCAAAGAAAATAAAAAGAGCCTGAACTCCCAAAATGCAGGGAAGCCTATTAATGACAAGACTGTTATGTAACAGGTTCTTTCCTGAAATTACAAATCTGTTCCTAAGTTACTCATTACAGTGAAATTATCACCGGTGGAACGTAAAATATCTCTCTGCAATTTGGAAATTCTTTTTTCCCCTCTCCTTGCCCAGGCTCAGCTCCGTAATCATAACGATGCGGATTCTTTTCAGGAGACAAATGGAGAGAAATGGAAATTATAATTTACACTGGTTCCAATTACAGAGATGTTTCAGGGGTGGGAGTTTTTTTTAGTGTTTTAAATGTTGGGAGGGAAAAAATAGAAGATTGTGTTTTCTATATTTGCGTTTGAGTCTGGACACAGCATATTCTGCTGATTAGCAACTATAAAAATGGGGTTTATACTGTATAAAAATAGGTTTTTTTATGTTTTCTTATCGTTTTTGGGATATTAAGTGGTTTCTTAAAGGGGTGGGATCACCTTTAAATTAACTTTTAGTATGTTATAGAATCGCCAATTCTAAGCAACTTTTCAATTGGCCTTCATTGTTTATTTTCTGTAGTCTTTAAATGATTTGCCTATTTGGACCCTAGCGACCAGATTACTGAAAGTACAAATTGGAGAGCTGATAAATAAAAAGCTAAATAACTGAAAATTCACAAATAATAAAAAATGAAAACCAATTGCTAATTGTCTCAGAATATCACTTTCTACATTAAACGAACAACAATTTTTCTCGCTCCAAATGCAATGAAGTCAATGGTCGTTTTTTCTTATGGCGACTTTTTTATCCAAATGCATTAAAGTCAATGGGCATTTTTTCTCTGTGACTTTTTTTGTTGCAGCAGATTGTTCAGTGGCAAATATTTGCCTCAAATATATATATATTTATATATATATATATATATATATATATATATATATATATATATATATATATATATATATATATATAAATGCAGAATTTCGTCACAAATCAATGGCTGGAGAAAACATTTGTTCATCACTAGTCTTTATTATTTCTAGGAAGGATTGCTGTCTGACAATTCGTGGTCAGAACATTGTCTGATTTGTTACTTTTCATACTTTAATCCTACAGTTAAAATTGGAATGGTTATTTTTGTATCGTCACATTAAGGGGCATATTTATCAAGGGTTTCATTTCGAATTGAAAAAACTTTGAAATTCAAACCGAAATGAAGTTGAAGTTTTATTTGGTAGAATAGGTTCGTTATCAAATCAAAGGAATAGCGCATTCGATCGAATTCGATTCAAAGTTTTTCCCCAAAAAAACTGACTCCAATTGACTCCAAATAAGTTCTAGGAGGTCCCCCATAGACTAAAACAGCAATTTGGCAGGTTTTAGATGGCGAATGGTTGAAGTCGAATTTTTAAAGAGACAGTACATTTTTTTCAAATTCGAATCGAATTTGGACTATTCACTAGTCGAAGTACACAAAAATAGCTCGAAATTCAAATTTTTTTTTCATTCGAAAATTCACCTCGACCTTTGATAAATCTGCCCCTAGATCTAACGATCAATATCCGAACAAGGAATGAAATCTGAACGTCTCTGTCCAGCTTATAGGTGGCCATATACATAACAATTACAATCTTTCCTTCATTAGTTTTCATTACAAACATTAAGGGGCATATTTATCAAGGGTCGAATTTCGAATTGAAAAAACTTCGAAATTCTAATTCAAAAAGACCAACTGAAATTAAGTCGAAGTTATTTTGTGGTTGAATAGGTCCATTTTCGATCGAATAGGTCTGTATTCGGCCGGATCCCCGAATTTCCCAAAAAAACGTTGTTTTTCAAAGTCCACCAATTGACTCCAAATAGGTTCTAGGAGGTCCCCCATAGGCTAAAACAGCAATTCAGCAGGTTTTAGATGGCGAATGGTTGAAGTCGAATTTTTAAAGAGACAGTATATGATAAATTTTGATATTTCGAATTTTTTTCAAATTTGGACTACTCCCTAGTCAATGTACACAAAAAATAGCTCAAAATTTTTTTCATTAGAAAATTAGCCTCAACCTATGATAAATCTGCCCCCAAGCCAAGAGTTGATTCGTCAAATATGCAGGTAGAAACAGTGGAATTCAACTCATCTGATGGCTCAGCAATAAACCTTGGCCCATGTTCGGTGCCTAATCAAAATTTTCCATTTTGGCTGATCAACGAGCCAACTGATATCCGAGTCTTTTGCCAATATCGATCGGCATTATTATCGTACACCGAATATCGCACGATAATATCTGTTTGTGTATGGCCAACTTAAAACCTATTCAAGATGGGATCTGCATGAAGATATGCCTACGAGGTAACATCACATGACACTGTAGACTAAAATATTTCCACTGAATTGTGCATGACGCCAGGCAAGAGCAGCTTCTTAATTAGCCACTGCAGATAATCGAGGCTCATTTAACGAGCAGCTGATTTATAACCCATTGTGTGCAGAAACCGACAATGCCATAAACTGCGCCTCTTCTCATTTCTTAGTCTTGTTTCCCCTTTAACTGGATTCTACTAAATTACTTTTTTTTTTGTAACCAGCCTTTCAGGTCATGCAGTTAAATACCGAAGTCTGTTCCTAGAGCTTTTTATATCCGCGTATTGTAGAACGAACATTTCTGACAAGAGCAATTATCGCTGAACGAATATCCGGTGACATTTTGTATCAGGTGTAAAATTGTTAGACGCAGATTTGTTACCCCTTTTCCTTTGAAGCGGCTCCATAACGTAAACATTGCCGGATCAGACGCATATTTGACGGTTTTTTTTGTGTTTCTTTAAACGGTGATTATGTCCCTTCCAGAGCAGCCACTTCAGATGTAAATATCTAATGAATCTCATCAAATAACATTTCAACTTCCCTGCGATATTTTGTAACATATTCTCCGGCATCACATTCGCAGTAACAATGGCTGAAATGAGGATGAATTGGGAGGCTGTATTCAGAGCCAGGGATGTGCAGCTGTTAGTGACGTGGGAGTGAGCGCTGAATGGAATGAGATTCAGTCTCCCCGGGCGCATTAAAGCTGCCTGTATCCACACAACAGAATGGGCTTGTCATCGTTTCTTGCCTTTCTTTCTCCCCGGTTCTGAGTTTGTCGAAGGATCTTTACAAAGTTATTTCTCTTCATTGAAAAAGAAGCAGAGATCGACTTGGCCGATTCCATCTTTGCTGCCTTGGGTGGCCATAGACATTACAATTACGATCTCACCTGGAAAAGAACTTTCCAAAAAATATTGTTCGTTTCAATACACACGTTTCGAGCTGAATCGTTAAATAACTTCCATCAACTCGAAATTCGACCCTTTGTAAATCTGCCCCTAAGGGGCAGATTCACTAAGGGTCGAATTTCGAAGTTAAAAATACTTCGAAATTCGACCCTCGAATTGAAATCCTTCGACTTCGAATATCGAAGTCGAAGGATTTAGCGCTAAACGTTCGTTCGATCGATCGAAGGATTCGAAGGATTTTAATCCAACGATCGAAGGAAAATCCTTCGATCAAAAAAAGTTTAGCAAGCCTATGGGGACCTTCCCCATAGGCTAACATTGACTTCGGTAGGTTTTATCTGCCGAAGTAGGGGGTCGAAGTTTTTTTTAAAGGGAAAGTACTTTGACTATCGAATGGTCGAATAGTCGAACGATTTTCCGTTCGAATCGTTCGAATCGAAGTCGAAGGTCGTAGTCGAAGGTCGAAGTAGCCCATTCGATGGTCGAAGTACCCAAAAAATACTTCGAAATTCGAAGTATTTTTCATTCGAATCCTTCACTCGAGCTTAGTGAATCGGTCCCTAAATGTTAGTGGAGTTGTTGAGTGATTTAAGCCAATATGCTTTGTCTGCTCTCCATGGTCCTGAATAATTGAAGCAGCTACATATGTATTTCCTTTTAACATGGTCCTGATTGAGGTGGGACAGTCCTGAATCGTAGACCCCAAAGGAGCATGAGGAAAGTGGTATTACTAATAGCTAGTAGCAAAATAAAAAAAACAACTCTGACAGCTCCAAAGATAAATGAGACATAAATATGGACCTTGAAGTGACAGGGTAATATCTCATTCATATTTTCAAGGGGAAACCTCATGCCCTTCTGTGCAGTAGAGATGTAGAAGGGCCGAAAGATTCCAAACTCACATTTCAGGGCCGCATGGGAGGAATTATACGGAAAACTTCTATACTATTAGAAATAGCCTGGAACTAGGCTGCATCTGGAATGGGGAGAAGTGGCAGCAATTGGGGGAACAGCACTAGGGGGAGCACCGGAGAGTTGCCTGGGGCCGCACCAGTGTTAAATGTGGTCCTGCACCTCCTAGTGATTCCTAGTTACCTTTGTTCTTTAATAGCCACTGGAGGAAGGAGCCCGTAGAGCTTACAATCTTATAAAGGGTCTGAACTATCTATCTGTCTATCATTCCTACCTACAACTGTAACTCCTTGGCCCCTACAATTTTCAAGGCTCTGAATATTTTCCCCTCTTTGGAGACCTTAAAGGAGAACTGAAGCTTAAACAAAGTAGTAGCTAGAAATGTTGTACATGATGTTTTGTGCTTCTGTACCAGCCCAAGGCAACCACAGCCCTTTAGCAGTAAAGATCTGTGTCTCCAAAGATGCCCCAGTAGCTCCCCATCTTCTTTTCTGCTGATTCACTGCACATGCTCTGTGCTGCTGTCACTTACTGAGCTTAGGGACCCACTCACAATATACAGTACACATGGAATAGAAATGTCACAATATAAGGCTGATTAGTAATTAATGCACATAATTACTACATGGCAGCACAGAAACCAGTGCAATTAACATCAGAATTTAATAATCAGCAAACCTGTAGCATCAGCTTATATTACAGCCAGGGAAGCTCATTTTCTGCTGGATAATTAGTGACGAGCCCTAAGCTTAGCTTCTCAACAGCCAATCAGAGCCCACTGAGCATGTGAGTGTCACAGACACTTTCCAAGATGGTGACCCCCTGTGACAAGTTTGAAGTCCTGGATCATTGCTGCTATTGACAAGCTCAAACTTTAGCCTCGTGCAATAAGTTCAGTATATAAAATATGACATTAATTTCTAGGGTTAAGTTCTCCTTTAAAGGCAACTCTGTGTAATGCCCTGCGTAATGTTTAGATTCGTTTATAAATGCATTGGGCTTACTTGCAAAAGTCCCGTTTTTGTTCCCAACGCTGTAATAAGCGCGTCGCAATTTTACAAACAAATGTCAATGTCAGAAATTATTAGCGTCGCCGGAGTTAGAAAGTGACATTAACAAACTAATCAAATCAGCATCACCTTGGCAGTTAACGTATTTATTACAAATTGATGTTGATTTCAAATATTGAGGTTAATTACAGGAACTGACTCCTGGTTTTGCATCGTTATTAAATGTAGTCTTGAAAGTGACTGACACATATCAAGGTATCATTATGTCCCGAGGAAATGATTGTAACGCGGCGGCAGCCTGCAATTAGTCTCTTTTTTTTCCCCCTTTCTTTCTAAATTTTCTTGCGCGGATTCCGATAGCCTTCTGCGTCCATTTATTATGAATCCCTCGACTGGAATTAAACAGCTACAATTTTGTTTGGGTACGTGCTGACCTTGAGAAAGAGTAATTATTTGCCAGCCCCATTTGTTGGAAGAACAAGAGGAATTACACTGCATATAATAAACACTATTTCAGCAATGGAAATGACTATTGGGGCCATTTTTAAAAACTTGTTAACCAAAAAAAATCACCCATCCAATCACTTATGGGAAAGTCAGAATGCTGTTGACCATGAGTCCAATCTTAATTGCACCCATTAAATTGCAATACATAATACAGGTCTGGGGTCTGTTATCCCGAAACCCCTTATCCAGAAAGCTCCAAATTACGGACAGGTCGTCTCCTATAGACTCCATTTTATACAAATAATTACAATTTTTAAAATGATTTCCTTTTTCTCGCTTGTACAGGTATGGGACCTGTTATCCAGAATGCTCGGGACCTAAGGTTTTCCGTATAACGGATCTTTCCGTAATTTGGGTCTTCATGCCTTAAGTCTACTAGAAATTCATTTAAACATTAAATAAACCCAATAGTCTGGTTTTGCTTCCAATAAGGATTAATTATATTTTAGTTGGGATCAAGTACAAGTTACTGTTTTATTATTACAGAGAAAAAGGAAATTATTTTTAAAAATTTGGCTTATTTGAATAAAATGGAGTCTTTTGGGAGACAGCCATTCCGTAATTCGGAGCTTTCTGGATATCGGGTTTCCGGATAAGGGATCCTATACCTGTACTTGATCCCAACTAAGATATAATTAATCCTTATTGGAAGCAAAACCAGCCTATTGGGTTTATTTAGGAGCATATTTATCAAGGGTCAAATTTCGAGTTTATGGTAGTTTCTAAAAACTAGGGATGCACCGAATCCAGGATTTGGTTCGGGATTCGGCCAGGATTCGTCCTTTTTCAGCAGGGTTCAGATTCGGCCGAATCATTCTGCTCGGCTGAACTGAATCTGAATCCCAATTTGCATATGCAAATTAGGGGCGAGGAGGGAAATTTCGTGTCTTTTTGTCACAAAACAAGGAAGTAAAAAATGTTTTACCCTTCCCACCCCTAATTTGCATATGCAAATTCGGGTTTGGTATTCGGCCGAATCTTATGCGGAGGATTCAGGGGTTCGGCCGAATCCAAAATAGCGGATTCGGTGCATCCCTATTTAAAACTCTCATCAACTCCCATAAACTTGAAATTCGAAAAAAAACAACCAATCAAATTTTTTATATTCGGGTGAATAGGACTGACCTCAAACTCTAATTATATTCGATCGAATGTGATTCGAGTTTTTTTGTTTTTTTAAAAAAAGTCCACCAAATGAAAAATTGGTTGTAGGAGGTCCCTCATAGGCTAAAACACAAATTCGACAGGTTTTAGATGGCGACTAGTCGAATTCAAATTCTTTATGAGACAGTACATGAAACATTTTGAAATTCAAACTTCGATTTTTTTTAAAACTCAAATGGAATTTGTACTATTCCCTAGTCAAATTATACTAAAATAAATTTGACCTTTGATAAATCTGCCCTTTTATGTTTACATGATTTTCTAGTAGACTTAGGGTATGAAGATCCTAATTATGGAAAGATCCGTTATCCGGAAAACCCCAGGTCCCGAGCATTCTGGATAACAGGTCCCTTACCTGTACATGGGGTCAGTGACCCCATTTGAAAGCTGGAAGACTCAGTAGAAAAAGACAAATAATAAATGTTAGTTTTGCAGTTAGAACAGTCAAAGCAGAATTCCAGTTGGTTAGTGTGAGGGCAGGAACCCTGATTGTATAATAGACAAACCTGCATTTGAAGACCCCGTTCTGAATAAGTCTTGTCCGTGGCACAAGCTCCACCATTGAGGCCACTTATTTCCAAAGTTGGTTGGCGCAGTTTCAAACAGAAGGAGATGCTGAGATTTGCTTGATTATAGTTGGATCATAAATAACAGAACTTAACTCAAAGGGGGTTATTTATCAAACTCACTTTTTTCCGGAAAACCACTCCGACCAAATCCACAGGGACTTTCCCCCCTATTTATTAATAACGTTTCATAAATTTTTCTTGTTTTTTTTCATAAATTTTTCTTTTTTTAAAAAAAAAAAATTGTTAGCATAACACAAAAAAAGAATGCCAAGACTAATAAAACTTTAAAATCATGCAGCCTTTATAAAGAAATAACTTACTGAAACTCCGCTTGCGCTCCTCTTCAGAAAAGGCGACACGGCAATGATCCATCGCGCGGCGCTCGATTTCGCATCCCTGGCTATTTCCTATAAGGGAGGAGAAATCGAGCGCCTCACAATGGATCACCAGATCGGCTTTTTTGAAGAGGCTGGTGCAATAAGTTCAGTATATAAAACATGACATTTTTAGCCATATTCATTTTTTAGGGTTTAGTTCTCCTTTAAATTCTCAGAAAAATTAGGATTTTGATAAATAAGGCCCTAAATCTCTGGATAAGTAAAAAACACCCAGGTGAGTTATTTCTGTGCTCATTGGATTCCTGTGCTCTCAGCTTCCCCCCATGAAACCATTAACTGGCAGTTGACTGAAGACCTATCTGCCACTCACAGCCCAGCACAGACATATTTCTCATCCATTCACTTCCACCGTAAACAGCCATTCCTTCCCCACAATGAATTATATGAAATTCCATAGGTAAATGGCCTCTTTTATGGTGCAGTGAGAATGCTTGTGTCGTTAATGGGTCCCAGGAAACTTCTTAGCCCCTCCGTTAAACATCTGTAGCGCATACCTAGTTTATTTTTTTCCTCACTTTTTACATGAAATTAAAATGGATATTAGAAATGGCCTTGAATGTATGGCAGGCTTCAATATCTCCCACATCACAGGCTCCCGGAGCAGAGGATCTAGAGCGGTAATAAACAGGGAAATGACATTCAGTAAATACATAATCATCTCGTCTGGCAGTTCAGTGGGAAGGAGGGCTTTGTAGGATGTTGTTATCTGCCACCAGATACCCCGAGCTGCCGGCTGACTCAAATTGCTCGGGACTGGGGAGAGTGGGTAGGGCTCGCCTGCCGACTGGAAAACGTCCACAGATCCGATGACTCGATCTCTTTCTCTCTAAATGAGCAAAACCAGCCCTGTTTATAAATACGAGCTGTACATTTCCCTTCCACCGCCGGATAACGCTGGCTCTCGGTTCCTCTTTCACAGAAACCACAACTAAGTTCATGTTCTATAGACTGAAATCATCGTGGGTGACATTTGTTTAAGCCTTTTGGGTAGCAATTTCCCACAGAATTTTTTTTAGAAAAAAAAAATCATTAGGTAAGTTTTCTGACAATTTTGTGATGTGCATGTCTGTTGGTGACCTTATCTGAAGCCAGGACACTTCTGGATCAGCTGCCTCCACTGTTAAGTCTTTTCTTATGTTTAATCATTTTCAAACTAGCCTTCATATTCTGCCTCTTCCCCTTTACCTGGCTTGCAACTGAAAATGCTTCCTGGTTGTCAGGGTCAGTGACTCCAGCAACCCAACCGGAAAACAGGTAGACCTGAAGGCTTCAGATGCATCTTGTTGTCTCCAGGGCCAATCCACTCCAGTGGTGTAACTAGATTAGCACAGGCCCGGGTGCAGGATTTCCCCATCGGGCCTCCCCCACCTCTGAATTGACCCTCCTCACAGCCCCTCCATGCGTGTGAACCTGTCTAAATGACTTCCACTTCTCTACTCCATCCTTGTGCCATGCACTGCAGTATCTGTGAAGGGCCAGTAGGGGGTGCTGGTCTGGGTACAGCTGCTGCTTGGTTGTTTGGGACATTAGGCAACCAGACGGTTGTTAAAATTCCAAGGATAACATCTGCATAACAACAAATGTAAATAACTGATGTCTACATCAAACTAAAGGTTTGTGTTAAGGTGAACTACCGCTTTTAAAAGTAACAAATCGACGGGCCATAGACTTGACATCTAATATAAATGCTAAATATATCTGATTATGTAAAAATATACTATTTGTTTTATGCTAGGGGCCTTTTTGTGGCAGGGAAGGTCAGGGCAAATGCCCTTTTTTTCTATCCCTCCTAAAAATTTAGTTTTTTATTTAGGGTTGGTACATCTAAAAATGTTTCTCTAAATCAGTGATCCCCAACAAGTAGCTTGAGGGCAACATGTTGCTCAGCAACCCCTTGGATGTTGCTCCAAGTGGCCTCAAAGCAGGTGATTATTTTTAAATTCCTGGATTGGAGGCAAGTTTTAGTTGCATAAAAAACATGTGTACTGCCAAATAGAGCCTTCTGTAGGCTGCCAATCCACATAGGGGCTATCAAATAGCCAATCAGAAGCCTTATTTGACACCCAAGGACTTTTTTTCATACTAGTGTTGCTCCCCTACTCTTTTTACAGTTGAATGTGGCTTACAGGTTAAAAAAGGTTGGGGACCACTGCTCTAAATGTTACTTAGAGGGTGCAAGTTCTTGGACATAAGTGAGGGAATTCTGTTGATGTACAAGGTCTTCTTGGCTGGTTCTTGCCGCACCATGTTATTATTACTCAGAGAACAAAGGGACACAGGGTTAGAATTTAATGGGGGCAGTTTAAAGTAGAACTAGAAGAAAAGGAATGCCTTGATCATACCCCCACCATGCCCTGTGGACACAGCTGATTTCTTAAAAATCCAGGAGGGTTGATAGCATCTAGTTAGGGTGGCTGCTCAGGGAGATTAGTCACCCAGCGAAAAATCGATTCTTTTTCGGGCGACTAATCTCCCCTAAATGCCTTCCTGACGGCTAGAATGTAAGGAACTTCGGGCGAATTTGGAAAGCTGAAGTGTTCCAAGTGCCATCCTGTCGGCAATTTACATTCTAGCTGGCGGGAAGGCAATAATTAGTGAGGTGATTTGTCGCTGGGAAACTAATCTCCCCCAGTTGCCATGTGTGCCACCACCCTTAGACTGATTGATTGTCAACAATTGTAAATGTTTCGTAAAACTATTAACGATTTAATAAAGAAAGTTAGTGAAACCCTTTTTATTACAACAATTGTAAATGATGAAAAACAGATAAAAGATTTGAGAATTAATCTGGATGCACACAGGGAAAATTTCAGTCCTTATATCTGAATCCATCAACAGGATGATCAGAACAAGTTCAAGTTGGTTGCACAATGAAGCTACATGTAAAAAATAATGCTTACTGACTGGACCAGTCGTTTTCTGTTTTGGCCAATCTGATTTGGTGTGATCTCCTCAGATCGGATCTGCCAGATCGATCCCATTGATAGTCCACACAGAGACCTTCCAGCTTAAGATGGACATACACTGGTCAGGAGTCTTTGGTATCAGCCTGTGGGCTAAATGACTTGATACCCTATGAGTGGCCATGGTTTGATGACCTTTCTATTGTTCTGTTTGTTGGGCCAAAATGGCTGAAATTACCCAAAAGTGAAGAGTGACTCTTTTTACTTCTTGATCTGTCATGAACTTGCTGTCTTGGTGCACCAGCAGATGAAGTTTTCAAGCATGTCTGATTGATGTGCCGACCAATATCCATTTTATTTAGGTATCATGTGCAACCCTCCACCCAATATACATATATAAATCACATGAAGGTTTAGGCACAAAAAGAAGCCTCAAAAGGAATGACTGTTTAGGTTTGCCAATTCAAAAATTGTAAATTGGAGAGAGAATATATATTCATATGAATTTTTGAAAAAGCTTTAACTAGGGTTGCCACTCGTTGGTTTTGATGGAACAGATTGGTTTTTCTAAGGCCTGTTCGGGTCTCAACTTTTTGTTTAGTTTTCAGTCTTGTGAAACTGAACAATAATCTGGCCAATAAATAAAAACATTACTAAGATACTCACCTTAACATGGCTAAAGCTGGCCATAGACTCAAAGATCCGCTCGTTCAGCAACATCGCCAAACGAGCGGATCTTTCCCGGATATGGCATTAATGGCATGGCTATATCAGGGGTAATTTGAATGATCGGATTACGATACGCCAAGGGGCTCCGACGGGTAGGTTGGTTAAAAATCAAACCTTCCCGGTCGATATCGTGGCCAGATATCGATCGAGAAGACCCGTCGGAAGCCCCCATACACGGGCAGATTAGCTGTCAAATTGGTCTAAACGACCGATATCGGCAGCTTTATCTGCCCGTGTATGGCCACCTTTAGTTATTATGAAGCACAGTTAATTTCTTGTTATTACAGAAACAAAAAAAAAAATCAAATCATAGTTGGGTTCAAAAATAAAAGATAGTTTTTCTAAATTAGCATTTCTGTATTTCAGAGCTTTCTTGATAACCGATTTCTGTGTAAAAGATCCCACACCTGTAATTATAGGTTTGGGCTTACTCGTCAGGCGGAATATAGATAGAGATAGGGTTGACACCCCTGTGGTTTTGAACTGGACATCTAGGTTTTTTCAATGGGCTGTCTTTTCATAACTTTCTATGCGGTTTAAAACATTTAGAAAACTGAACAGCCATTTGCGTCTAACTGATGCACTAACCCCGCCCGGCATCAAAACTCCACTGACATCATTGTGCCTTCCTCTGATGTCATCATGCCCATCCCAATATCACTGCCCCATTCCCAATGTTATCTGCCCACCTCCTTTGTTTGGGTGGATGGCAACTCTACCTTTAATATTTCTGAGACTGGTCAACCTAGAACATGCTGAGAGTTCATTCCAAGGTTACCTGCCCCATTAAATACCCATGTTGTGGCAGCACTGATGCTATACTATACTATAAAACTATTGTTCACATGCTTGTGGCCTGCAGAGCAAGCAATCAATAGGAGCGGTTATTACTATTATAACTCACAGCTATAGAGATGGAAGTGTAAATCCCCCATCACCCCATGTATGAGATTCTCAAGGCCATACAGGGCTCAGTTAGTGAGGCCGTATCTCATCCTATAAGGTGGGAAGAGCTAATATCCAATAACAACACTTCATCATCAATGTATCAGCCTAATAAAAACATGTCACGTTGGGGAGAGCTCAGCTCACAATTAATTCCCAATAAAGGCTTCCCTTTTTTTTTCTGCAGAGAATTTAAATGAAGACTCATAATTTTATACAAGTTTATGATGAGCCTGATGCTGATTCCACAAAGGATCAATTGGTTCCTTTTATGTATCTGTAATGAACCATAAAGGACTTGCTGTTGAATTAGGTTCCGGGTCTTGCAGGGGTAATGAGGGGGAGTGATTTTTTTCTTTTATCATAGCGCAAGGGGAATAAATACCGACCTAAAGTTCTTTTATGAGACACATGAAGTCATTGTGTCCTGTTTGTCATGTGCAGTTGGGTTGATTTTCCCGATGGGCATAATGCAAAGACTGGGTGCAAATCACTGTGCTTGTTATTCCTTGCACCTCTTTTTTTTTTCCCTGGTTATCGAATCTGACTCCAGAGGCAGGGAATAGTAGATGCAAAATGTGGCCATATATTGTAAAGGGCAGGACTTGGGTGTTCCATTGCATGGCCCTTCCAAGCAAGCAATTGCAGAGGTACATGCTGAAGTGTAAGACCGATGTTAAATGCAGGGCTCCCTTGCACCCCAATCCAGTGTGCTTTATTACCTTTACCTGAAGCATAAAAGGAATAAGTACATGGGTACTCCGTCACTGGACAAATTCAACACTATTATGATGTGCGTGCCAGCCTGATACCAGCGGGACCCATGGGTTGGGCAGGTTCAGGCTTGGGACACCACTTGTGGGTCGCGAACCTTACACTGGTGCTTCCGGCTTTATAGGCACCCTTTTGTGATGTCATCAGCCGAGTGGGTCTATAAATAGAGAGGAGAAGGCGGGTGCGGGTCGAGTTTTTCTACTACTGCCTACCACTGGCATCTGCCTAGCATCAGAGTGGTCCACCAGGACTGGTGGGCCCCACCTCTCCTAGTCCATGTGCATGCGGGGGTTTTCAGTAGTGGGGTGGGAGGGCGAATGTTTTGGGGGGAGAGGGCTGCTGCACTGGCATCCGGGGTTCAATCCCAACCAAGATTTGACCTGAAAGGGACTTTGAATGTTGTGCCTGTAGCAACAAACAAAAGTTGTGAGTTTTTCTCCAAAAAGAAATAACAAAAATTTAATTAAAAGTTCAAACTATTTATTAGGACATACAAGTGAGGGCCTGCCCTTTTGGGGCATGCTGAGCCTATGAATAAGTGCCCCAACAGGTACGAAACGCCAGGCCCTCACCTGTATGTCCTAATTAGTAGCTTGAACTTTTAATTACATTTTTGTTACTACTTTTTGGAGAAAAACTCAGAACTTTTGTTTGTTGCTACTTGCTTATGCACCGGTGGACTGGGGTGAACTGTGAGTATATTTTTCTCCCCTTACTTTCATTGCCCCCCGTTATTCGATACTAATTTACAGTAGTGTTGCTATTGGCAATTTTTGTTATTTTGTTGTGCCTGTGTCATGCAACACCCCAAGAACATACAGGCATCTTGACCGACGATATTCTCTATGGAATATGTTGGTGCTATGATTTTGTTGTGTTCCAAAAGCTACATTACCAGCACGTTTGAACTGCAATCCCCAGTAGCCTTAGCTCCACTTTTAGATTTTCTGAAAACAAATAGATTTAATTGTCAATGGAAGACAGAATAGAGGTTTTTTCATAGTATGGGGGTCTGGGGACATTTATAGCTGTGTTTTTGTTACTCACAACAGATCTCCGCTGAGTTCGTAGCACTGATAGTTTGATAGCTTTATGAGTTTATCCTGAGGGGCGGAAATGTCAAACAGCTTCCTAAAATCCCTATATCTCTTTTTTTATTGCCCTTTCTCTATCATCCTTGCCAGGAGCAACTACATTAAGATTAGGAAATGCATAGATATGGCATCTAAAGGCACTTTGTTTGTGCCTTAGCACATGAATCTCCTTTTGTGATTTGTTTCTTTAAATTGTTGAAACACAAACGCCTGTGTGTGGCGGTGAATGGAAAAAATTCTATGTTCAACATTTGAATTAGCAGAAAAAAAAGGGGGGCTTTGTGCAAGTCTTCTGTTGTGATGTTTTCTCTCTCTGCCCTCGTTCTTTAAGTGATGTCAATGGCTGGCCTGAATGGAGCTCAATGCAAAATGAGTTTGGTTGGAGGAGGACGCTATAGATGTTTAAGTGGCATTAGGGTATCCATGGAGATCCATTTCTGCCTCTAGGATTCAACCTCAATGTTTGCGTTCAACATGCCATTAACCCTTGCAGCTCTGCCCTATAAAAAAGTTAACTTAATACTTCCATTGCATGTCCTCCTCCACTCTTTGACTTTCCCTGTGTCCCAATCATTCTGTGTCCAGTATCCAGCTCTCAAGACATTTTTTATTCTGCTTTGCTTTTTTTAGGGGTCAAGGGGTTGGTTTAATATGGGACTTCTTCAGGGTCCTTGAAAACTGATGATTTTCTGCCTTCTTTTCCTACTCTCACGGTTAAAACCCAAAAGAATGCAGGTAGGCTTAGCCGGACAGAGCTAGGCCAAGTTGTATGGGTGCCCAAGGCAATACTGTTGGTTTTGGCGGCCTACCTGTATGCTCTCCAAGCCACTTAGCCTCAAAATACCCCCCTGTGAACCTTCTGCATGCGACCTAAGGTACATCCTGTTTCCCTCAAGCCCTTCTGACGCTATCTGACAGTCAGTCACCCACTGATTTCCCTCCTCCCCAGTTCCACCACCCCCAAAGGTGCCTGAGGCACGTGCCTTTGCTGCCTACCCCTAGTTCCAGCCCCGAACCTCTATTACATAAGGAATTTGTCCTTTTGATTGGGGTGCAATTGAAGTGCATTGAAGCATTAAAGAATAGAACGAGGCCACCTTTCATCAGACAATCACGCTTCGTTATAGTCCAGCCTAAAATATCACAGTGCTACATCTCAATAAATAGGGTAACTCCCCAACACAATTTACAGCTTCTCATATTTGGAGTCATGGAACTCAGCATAAGGCGGGTGTAGGATTTACAGTATAACAGCCCTAGGCAATTATAATAATCTCCATCCACACCTAATGTTTCTTTTCTTTAACTTAATGCCACAAGCATGATGTCACTGGGAACTGGACAAGCCTGATGGAAAACCAAGCAGATCATTGCAATGGTGTTTGTAAAGCAAATGCTACTCACACAGGGCTGCTATAAACAGCATAGTGTAATGCATCCCTATGCAAAACTTTGGGATAATACTTTTTAATGTAATCATTTTATCCTTTTTTATGCAGTAGAAACTTTCTATGGAGCACCATAGAGACTATGTTTAATTATATATTCTGTGCCGTGTTGGAGCTTACAATCCAACTATGCAACTATTCTATAAGAATATATTAAATTCTACCGTATATGTTTGTGTATGTTACATAAGAATATATTGAATTTTACCTGTATATGTGTGCACTGTAGGATGAAATCAACAAACTTAAAACCTGGTTGGAATTGAAACCATGACTAAAGCTCTACAGTCCTGGGTTCGGTTCTGACCAGGGTGCTTTGCATGCATCAGTGTTAACAAAATGCTACCATGCTACATGTAACTGGAGACTGATTTTAAAGTTCCACTGGATTCTTATGTGTCATTAGGAATGTACCAAATCCAGGATTTGGTTCGGGATTGGGGCATTCATGTGACTTTTCATGACACGGACAAGGAAATTGTGATTTTTTTTTCTCCTGTACATGGTTCTTTTTAACCCCTATATATTCAAATGTGTAAAAGTCAGGATTCCTCCAAATCCCCAAATAGGACATCCCTGTGTGGTATAAACACAATGTAGATGAAGGTCTCCTTTTGTTATTTCTTGTATATCAGGTTAATCACACAGAACCAGGCACCACCATACCCCTCAGCCTTCACAAATCTACAATATCACTCTAGTGATCAATCAAACTGTTATCCTTTTATTGGAAATCTGCACTGTACTGACCTCAAGGGGCAGATTTATTAAGGGTCGATTGGTAAATTCGAATTATCAAATTTTTTTCTTTTGGTCAAAACTCACAAATTCAAAATTTAAATCACCAACTCGAATTTGAATACGAATGGGAGATTCATCACACCTCGACCCAGAGGTCCGTTGAACCATTTGAAGATGTTAATTGCCTTCCTGACATTCAAGGTTTTTTTTCGGATGAAAACTTGATTCAAATTTTCCGGTCGTTCGTATTTGATCAAATATTAGACCTTCGTGTTTTTTTCATAAATAACTTTCCATTCGAGTTGTGAGTACATTCGAATGTATTATTCGCCTAACTTCGAAATTCGACCTTTGATAAATCTGCCTCTAAGTTTCATGTTTTATCATTGCATGTGCTCAGTTTTGGCCATGTAGCACGTTGCACTTATTAGACATGTGGTATCAATATGTCACAGGCCCAGACACCCTCAGTGTTGGCAGTGGGAATAATTTGAAAGGACTAATACAGCACATGTAAACACAGCAATGTGTTGCTGTTGTCACCTGGTTCCCATTGCCATCAGCGTGGGCGACTTTTGGGCAAATTGACAGCTGTGTGTGCCATAGGCCTTAATGTCTGCGCCAGCTGTTGTTCAGCTCCTTTTCATTGTTGTAGGGCGTTTTACAAACTCCATATTTGCTTCCTAATGTAATTCTAAAACCATGGAAGACACGTGCTGACCCTGCACGCTTGTACTGATCCATACCCCCTTTCCGTGTTGGTAGAAAGTTGACATATGTATGGTGGCAATGCTAGGCTGCAGAATACCTGATATAAACAGAATGTTTCTCTCCCAGGTCCAGTGCTCCCCCAGCTCCACAAAAAACGACAATGCTTTGCAAAAGTTAATATTCAGAGGAAGGAAGTTTACAAACCTCATAGAATCAGGCCAACGCCGAGGGAAATGAGCCATGTCCTGCCTTTATTTTGTATATTTTACCCTTAATCCCCAAGGATGCAGCCGTTCTGTAAATGAGATCTTGTTCTGGCAATAGATAAGGCTTGAGTCATATTTTATCTTCACGGCGTTATGTTAGGGACCATTGTCTGAGCTTTATCATTGGATCTATAAATAAGTACGTGGCCGTGGCTTTCTGAGCGTAGCCAGTAAATAAACGTATTTCACTTAACAATGGATAGGTTATTAAGGGAACACGTCCATGGCGCAGAAAGGGAAAGGTCATGCTTCAAAATGACTGTCTTCTGTTTTCAGACAGGAACCTTCTAAAACATATTGTGCTGAGGTTCTTATTAAACTGGTCTCTGACATTTTCCAGCCAATGGAGAAGTATCTGGATATTGACATGTGGCCTGTCATCACTATCACTTTAATTCAATATACACTTCCTATATGTCTTCTTGTACTACCTAGCTCTTATAGTACCATATGCTATACAACTACCAGCTCCTATTTACATAGCACTCTGGTCTGGTTCTTCAGCTAAGCTTCACCATGGGCTCTTGGTCATCGCAGGAATATCTGGTCAAACGTTCTCCGTACCAGTCTGCTTTAAAAGGTCTGAGATAGGGCCAGGAATGCAAAGGGAGGAATTTACTGGTTCTGGAGGGGTCAGCAATTGCAGGGGAGTTTAAATGAATTGAGGGTGGGGGTTGGTCATAATGGACATGGCCTCGCAGATCAGGGATGTAGTTGTGCTTGTGCAAGTCATTTTTATTCTCATTGGGGCCCCATTCTGCTTGTTGGGTTGGGCTGGCCAGGAGACATACAAGTTAATAATTGTTGCCCCATGAGGAGTATGGCCCTGCTAATTAAAGGAGAAGCAAAGGCTAAAACTAAGTAAGCTTTATCAGAAAGGTCTATAGAAACACACCAGTAAACCCTCAAAGTAATGCTGTTCTGAGTTCTCTGTCAAAAGAAACACATCATTTTTTTCCTTCTATTGTGTACTTGTGGGCTTCTGTATCAGACTTCATGTTTTTAGCTTAACCATCCAGGGCTAGGGCTTGAGCATGCTCAGTTTGCTCCTCTCTCCCCCTCTCTTTTCCCCTTCCCTCTTTCCCTCCCTGCTGTAATCTGAGCCCAGAGCTATGAGTGAGCAGGGAGAGACTCAGACAGGAAGTGATGTCACACCAAGCTAATATGGCAGCTGCTATCCTAAACAAACAGAGAGAGCTTCTAGAGCTGTTTAGTTAGGTATGGTAAAGCATCCTGCAGAATAAATATAGCTTGCACTATTGTGCCTAATCTATTGGCAATAAACTGCTTCTGAAGCTTTCCTTCTCCTTTAAGTTGTATAGAGCCCTCTGATTCCTAATAGCAGCATTGGCTCTGGCCATCCAGCTCCTGTGGCCAATGCTCTCGGCTCTTGATAATTGTTTTACATGTCATGTCTTCTAAAAATGTCAAACGATTTCAGAGTATTTGTACTAAGCCACACTAGGATGCTTGGATGATTGTGTATCAGAGAATCAAGCAACAGTTGTCCTCACCACATGGCATGGAGTTATTTGATATAGGGGACATGCTAAACTGTAAGTAGCTTACGGTCACCATGTATGTCCAATGTTTTGACTAGATATTATTATTTCTCTTATTATTAATGAGTGTGTCAGTAATTGTTATGAGCCTAGGGGAGCCCTTACCCTCAGGTTGCTCCTCCAAAGGGCACTTGAATATAAAAAGGAAGACAAACCAGTGTTTTAGTGCTGTGAATGCTACTCTTTTCATTTGTTTTGTGTGTGTAAGACTGAATTCTCATTGGAATGAGACATGATGATAATGATACAGTAGAATTGTGACCTGCCAAGTGTCAATTTCAAGAGTTTATGGCTGTGTAAAGATGCCATCAGAAACCTTCTTTATTGCCTTCTGTGCAAGTAGAACATTTCAAAGCCCTAGTAAATTACTGGTCAATGATAAATAATGTGGATCTGCACGAATGATAGGCCCCAGAATTATTTTAACCTCAGTAGCCACCTCAAATGCTACCTCCCAAAGGTGGGAATTATCTCCACCAGCATACTACTCATGGGGAATACAGTATTATTATTTTTGTTTGGGTCACAGTTTCAATTTAAAACAATCAGGTACTTGACATGTAGATAGGATTCAGCACCATAGTGGTTAATATTTTCTTTATCTCAGGGCTGCCCTTGGTCTGCTAATGATTTGAGAGGTCAAGGGAATACTAGGACTATCCTCTGTGATTGCCTCAGACTGTCAGTCGTGTGTGGGCTCGTTGTTTAGAGAATGGAGTCTTGCTCGCTGGTGATAGGATTACATCTCTTGTCTCTCCGAGGAAGGAATTGCACATGACCTCCTGCTTGTAGCTGTTCATAATGATATTTTGTTAAGATTTATAGAGTCATTCATGAAAGGGCAAGGGTGATACAAACAGAAGATAACCTGGAGCACGGCTGTGTTGATTTTATTTGACATCTGAAAAAAAAATATGAGGGGGAAAGGTGATTGGGCGCCGAGCCCAGATCTGACATACATCCTTTTCTGTTTATACATTATTTCCCATGGACGGCTTTCCTTCAGTTCCATATTGTACCACCAGAAACTGAGAGTGACTGCACTGTAACAAGCAAAGAGCTAAAATACTGCTTCTCTGTACTGTCTTTATTACCGTCATTATTCCAATGTGGTTTCTTCCAAGGAGAGTAGAAACTCAATGCTGCTACTGCTTCCCTGTGTCCACTTGAGATAATAGGTCATCAAACCTGGCTGGAATCAAACCTGGCTGGAATCAAACCTGGCTGGAATCAAACCTAGGTCCTTAGGCAACTAGTGGAAATTAGTAACGTCACTGTATCTGTGTATGTTTGCATTTACTCAATGGATATTCCTAATCATTACAATCGCTGTTTGCTCAATCAATACTATTCTACTGATTAAATAGGACCAGGGTAAAGGCATAGGCACGGAATAGTGAGCTGAAAGCAAGACTTGGGGCCGATCTACGAAGTGGCTAATGCTAACGACAATTCGCTTGCGTTGCCACCAGCCGGGACATCGCCAATTTGCTAGCGAATTGGACCGTCGCTAGCAGTCATTTGCACTCTATCGCCAGGCGACTTTTCACTCTGGCGAAAGATTGTTACTCCGCAAATTTGCGGATTTTACTGAACGTTACCTCTTTCACCAGAGTTGACTTTGCACCTCAGACCAGACGAAGTGCTATAAAGAAGCTACATCCTCCTCAACCTTCTGTCACTTACATCATATCCTGTCTGCCAAAAATGCATCAAAGTTCAAAAACACTGGTGACTTTTCCTTTTTTTAAGCGGGATTGGCTGCAAAAGTCCTGACTTAGACTTTTTTTTGGGTAACTGGTTTTCTCTACACAATTTATAATATATGGAACATTCATTTTACAGTGGGCTCATGTATTAATAACTCTCTTGTCTTTATTAAGGTTCCCTGGGCATGTGTTATAAAAAGTGGTAACTTCAAGTATTTGCACCAACATTTATAATAAAGACGTCCATACAACTTTAAATTACCCGCCGTATGCAAATTGACCTAAGTGCATGATCACTAGCAAATTTTTGGTAGGCACAAAAAGTTAAAAAATGTCGCCAGTGTTCGACGCCCAGGACGAAACTTCACAATTGAGTGAATTATTCATAGCGCATTTGCACTTGGCGAAGTGGTGTGAGGGGTACGAAGCTGACGCTAGCAAAATTTCGCCCCAGCCACCAAAAAGAGCCAGACTGCAATATAGTCCTATTAAATGGAAAACCTTCAGCTGGAAGCCTCCCCAAAATAAAATGATAACCTCCTCCCTTGGAGTAAAGATTAATTTAGAGTGGCCTGATAGAATTCTGAAGTAATTCTTGGTGGACAAACATGATAAGGTGATTTGTAAGGGTTGGAACTAGGAAGGGAGGATCAGAGAGGCCATGGATCTTTCACCCCATTTAGTTGAAGAATGACCCTGTGTCCATTCCAGTGCCAGACTGGTTCCTACTGGAATAAAAGTTACCCATTTTCCTTCTTGAAAACATCTTATGTGGCCACTGATTGGATTATTATATTGTAGGACTGGGGGGCCCACCATGAGTCTTTTTGCCTACGATAACGTTTCCCACAGAAATAGAAGACCCCTCATTTTACTGGAAGAGCCATGGAACATAAGATTTATAATTTCTTTCAAATGTATTTGGAACAAATAGTCCCAGGGGATTCTTCTTCTTAAAAAAAAAAAAAAAACTGGTATCGTTAATGGAGAACTTTTTAATGTGGCGTCCCACATAGGGCCAAATTCACTAAGATTCGTAGTTGCGCCATTGTCCACTTCTCCACACTTCGCCAGGCGAATTTTCGCCAGCGCTACGCAAATTCACTAAAATCTGAAGTTGCGCTCAGGGTAAACGAAGTTGCACTAGCGTTAATTCGCCAGGCAAAGCGAAGTTACGCTAGCGATGCTTAATTTGCATACGGCGCCAAATTGAATTTACAATGGAAGTATACGTAGCAGCACTACATAAGCCTGGGAAACCTTCAAAACATCAAATAAAATTTTTATTTTGCCCTACACATGTGCCCACTGTATAGTTAAGTTGCCATGAGTTAGGAAATGTAGGGGGGGGAAAAATTTCGATCTTTTTCAGCCTATCACCCATAAAAAAAGAAAAAACGCCAGCGTTTTTTGGGACTTTGAAAAAATTTCAACTTTTTTTGAAGCAATCCCTATCTACTCTATTGCACTTCGCCTGGTCTGAGGTGGCGAAGGAAGTCTGGCGTAAAAGGTAGCGTTCAGAAAAATGTGTGCGTCAGTGAATTTGTGTAGTTACGTCCATTGGGCAAATTCGCCAGGCGTAAGGGTGCGAAGTAACACTAGCGAATTTACACCAGTGTCCGTTAGTGAATCGGTGAATTAACGAAAACGTGCTACGCTAGTGAATTAACGCTAGTGTTAGGCGCTTCGTCCTTTAGTGAATTTGCCCCATAGTCGTTGGTTGTAGGCTCCTGTTTGGTTGTTTTCCAGCACAGTATAATGAGCAGATTTCTGGGTTGCTTATTGTGTGCCTTATTATATTTGAGTTCAAGGTTTGTGCTTGATGGTAGTACTGACGCAAATTACTTGGGGCAGCTGCAGGGGCCACTGTCATTGGATATCATTAGTGATGGGCGAATCTGTGGGGAAAAGTTTGTGAAACGCATTGAAGTTAATGCTAATTCATTTTGACATAAGCGTCAATTTTTATACGTGCAACTATTTGCTCCAAATGCATAAAGGTCAATGGGCGAATAATTTTGTCGCAAGTAAATTTTTATGCTTGCGACAATTTTGACGCAGATTTTGCACCGATTTTGGAAATTCGCCACAAATTTGTGTCTGGTGAATTTATTCACCCATCACTAGATATAATTATCTTTGCCCCATCGTTTCTCTTATTGCATCTACTTTTCCTATTCCCTTTTACTGACTAGGGGGCACTTTCCTAGTGGGCACGACCCCTGTTTCATTAAGTGATAGATGTTCAGGCTTCCCGGGTCCATTTATTTTCAGTACTCAACATCAAGTTTGGTTTGAGGACTATTATGAATCTTGGAAGACAGGAGCAAAGAGGAAGCATATGTGCTGGGGCTGGATAACAAAGCACAGGCTGCATTTAACAATACCCAGCTTTGCAATAAGATTTTAAGAGTTTTGAATGGTTTGCTTAGAAAGTAACACAATACTAACCTGGACTCTGCTCTGTAACTCCCCTGTCCCCCATTCACTGGCAGCTGCTTACAGGAAGAGCTTTTGCAGGTCTTTCTTATTAGAATTTTTTTAAATGTTTGGTATTTAAATCACTGGGCTCTCACTTATAGGCCACTGTGGTCAGAGCACGGGCTAAAGTCTTGCCCCTCACACTCAAGGATGAGACTTTACTGAGTCCTAAAGTGACTAAATTGATTGGTTACAGCACTTCCAATAGCTGCCGTACTGGGGGCATCTCCAAAGTGGACTTCCAGGGGCCCACACTTCTACTCTAAAGGTGCCCATGCACAGGATATTAAAGGAACAGGAACACCAAAAAATGAATGTGTTTTAAAGGAACAACAATGTAATGTACTGTTGCCCTGCACTGGTAAAACTGGTGTGTTTAGTTTAGAAACTCTACTATAGTTTATATAAACAAGCTGCTGTGTAGCCACGGAGGCAGCCATTCAAGCACAGGATACACAGTAGATAACAGATAAGTACTACTATAGTTTATATAAACAAGCTGCTGTGTAGTCATGGGGACAGCCATTCAAGCACAGGATACACAGTAGATAACAGATAAGTACTACTATAGTTTATATAAACAAGCTGCTGTGTAGCCATGGGGGCAGCCATTCAAGCACAGGATACACAGTAGATAACAGATAAGTACTACTATAGTTTATATAAACAAGCTGCTGTGTAGCCACGGGGGCAGCCATTCAAGCACAGGATACACAATAGATAACAGATAAGTACTACTATAGTTTATATAAACAAGCTGCTGTGTAGCCATGGGGCAGCCATTCAAGCACAGGATACACAGTAGATAACAGATAAGTACTACTATAGTTTATATAAACAAGCTGCTGTGTAGCCATGGGGCAGCCATTCAAGCACAGGATACACAGTAGATAACAGATAAGTACTACTATAGTTTATATATAAACAAGCTGCTGTGTAGCCATGAGGGCAGCCATTCAAGCACAGGGTACGCAGTAGATAACAGATAAGTACTACTATAGTTTACATAAACAAGCTGCTGTGTAGCCATGGGGGCAGCCATTCAAGCACAGGATACACAGTATCGTACAAAAAAAAATTTCTTACGATATTTGGTGTGTGTATGGTGGGAGACGAGCTGAGCAACATCGGCAGAAGACTTGGATATCAGTCGGCTCGTTGATTGGGCTGGCTGGAAAATTCTGATCGGGCGCCTTTGAAGGCAACTGAACATCGGCCATTGTTATAGTGCTGAATCGTCAGATACAGGTAGATTTCTTTAGTTTCTGTCTGTATATCTGACGATTCAGCTCTACGTGTGTATTGAAACAAAATCTTAATTTTTATGTCTATGGCCATCTTTAGTCTTCAGTTGAGCCAAAATTGCCCCCAGCGCATTTATACACAGGATATAACCCTCATCTGACTTATCATCCTTTATGGGGTTCCCTTACCCAGGCCTGGGCTTTCACTAAACCCTCTGCCTCTCGAAACAAACCCCTGCCCCAACCCCAGCATTGTGTTTGCTTGTCTGTTCTATATGGAGACAACCACCCATTCAGTTGTAGGTCAGTAACGCAATTGGTGTAAACAAAAGAATGCTTGTGTCTTCTCTAAAAAGATCCATTGACGGCTTCTAAAGCCAGACTGCTTTCATTTATTCACTATAAATCTAAGGAATAATAGGAACAAGGTTCTTAGAAAGAGCCAATTAGAGTAGGGGGCCATCAAGTGACACCAACTGCAGACTCTTTTTCCAGTGAAAAGATAATATTATATTATAGTATTATTATATATTATTATATATATATATATATATATAGGTATTGGAACTATTATCCAGAATGCTCGGAATCTGGAGTTTTCTGGATAACGGAATTTGGATCTTCATACCTTAAGTCTACTAGAAAATCATGAAAACATTAAGGGGCAGATTTATCAAAGGTCGAGGGGAATTTTCAAATGAAAAAAAAACAAATTTCAAGCTATTTTTGTGTACTTGGACTAGGAAATAGTCCAAATTCGATTCGAATTTGAAAAAAAATTGAATATTTAAATTTATCATGTACTGTCTCTTTAAAAATTCGACTTCGACCATTCACCATCTAAAACCTGTCGAATTGCTGTTTTAGCCTATGGGGGACCTCCTAGAACCTACTTGGAGTCAATTTGTGGACAAGTTTTTTTTTGGGAAAAGTTTTGAAACAAATTCGCTATTCGTACGATTCGAATATGGACCTATTAGATTGAAAAGTGATTGAAAACTGACCAAAAAAAAACAAACTTCAAATTCATTTCGGTTGGTCGTTTTTTCAATTCGAAATTCGACCCTTGATAAATATGCCCCTAAATAAACCCAATAGGCTGGTTTTGCTTCCAATAAGGATTAATTATATCTTAGTTGGGATCAAGTACAAGCTACTGTTTTATTATTACACAGAAAAAGGTAATCATTTTTTTGAAAAAAAATTGGATACAATGGAATCTGTAAGAGTCTTTCCGTAATTCAGAGCTTTCTGGATAATGGGTTTCCAGATAACAGATCCCACCATACCTGTATAAAATAATATTTATTTATTACCTGTATAAAAGCAAATATTATTATCCACCTTGAACTACTTTTTCCTTCTATTTACATTTACAGTTTTCATTCCAGAAATGTAAAACCGAAGTTCATAATAAGATAATTATTTTATTTATATTTATCAACGAAGAATAGGGACCAGTGCTGGACAAACTGGCCATTTTCAGCTCTTCCAGTAAAACTTGCTTCATTTTCCTAGTCACACTGGAATGAAAAATTATTTTATCCAGAAAACACTGAATGATATGAAGGTCATCTCCCATAGACTCCATTTTAATTTTAATATTTCAACATTTAGAACATTTTAGAACATTCTTCTTTTTCCTCTGTAATAAGAAAGGGGCCATTGTATGTAATCGAACTAAAATATAATTAATCCTTATTGGTGGGGAAACAACCCTATTGGGTTTATTTAATATTTACTAGACTTAAAGAGTTGTTCACCTTTGAATTAACTTTTAGGGGGTTATTTATTTATAAGTCCGAATTTATCTCAATATTTTCTGAAAAAAACTCAGATCAAATGGATATTTTAGGCTTATTTATTAATAGACTTTGTTTGCGGGAAAAAAATCAGATTTTCACGGTTTTTCGGATCTTTCATCCGATTTTCAAGATTTTTTTTGGATTTTTCACCCGAAAACTCCAAATTTTGTCCAAAAACCCATTGAACATCAAAAAATCATTGGAACTTCTCCCATTGACTTATATGCAACCTTGACAGGTCTGAGATGCCGGATTTTCAGATTCTGACTTTTCCATCCTCAGGGTTTAATAAATTCAGAAAAATTTGTGATTTTTTTAAAAGTCAGATTTTATAAAAAAAAAAAAAAAAAAATATCTTTCTTTGTTTTTAGTATTCGGAGTTTAGTAAATAACCCCCCAAGTGTGATTTAGTGGGTGATATTCTGAGACAATTTGTAATTGGTTTTAATTTTTTATTATTTGTGGTTATTTGAGTTATTTATTTGAGCTTTTTATTCAGCAGCTCTCAAGTTGGCAATTTCAGCAGTCTGGTTACTAGGATCCAAATTACCCTAGCCACCATGCATTGATATGAAGAAAAGACTGGAATATAAATAGGAGAGGACCCCGAATAAATAAAAAGTAGTAATAACTAAAAATGTGTAGCCTTTCAGAGCATTTGCTTTAAGATGGGGTCAGTGACCCCTATTTGGGCCAGAATAATTCAAAAACTATATAAAAAACAAAAAGAAGGCCAATGGAAAAGTTGCTTATAATTGGCCATTCTATAACATACCGTATATACTCGAGTATAAGCCGTCCCGAGTATAAGGCGAGGTACCTAATTTTACCTCCAAAAACTGGGAAAGCTTATTGACTCGAGTATAAGCCGAGTATAAGCCTAGGGTGAGAAATGCAGCAGCTTCTGGTAAGTTTCAATCAAAAGATTTAGGGTTTCTGCTCCCATTGGAGGTGCCGGCGTCTCGTTTTTGGACGGCGACTATTCTTGGAGACTATTCTTGGACGCCGGCGACCGTTTTTGCGCTTGACCCGAGTATAAGCCGAGGTATTATTTTTGGGGCTGAAAAACTCGGGTTATACTCGAGTATATACGGTACTAAAAGTTAACTTAAAGGTGAGCCACCCTTTTAAGGTATGATGATCCAGATTACAGAAGGATCCCTTATATGGAAAAACCCAGGTCCTGAGCTGGACCTGTATTATGTAAAGAGTTTAGCCATATTATACTGTTTGTATGATTTATCTAAAGCTAGTCTTTCCTATAACGGAAATAATATTCCTCTGATATAAATAGTTCTCTTTTTTGGATACATGATACACCAAAGGAGGTTGGACGGGAGTATAAATTGCTGGTTTCCTCGGCAGTAACTATTTCCGCACCCCTCCCACAGAATATTCTTCTTTCTAAAAAGTTGATCATCTACAAACTGTGTTCTATGTTTAGTTCCCCATTGTAAAATGTGGTCCCTGCAGGTCACATCCATCTCTTATAGAACCTAGTCTGGGCGCTGACGCCAAAGAGTTTATATGTTGTGCCCAATGCTCCATAGCTTTCCTCCAACACTCCATAACTTGAGTCTGTGTGTGTACTAGGGACCTTAGATTATAAGCTCTGCCGGTGCAGTGATGATGCAACGTTCTGTGTTAATGTATTGGCACTGTATTACTATTACTAATAAAGTAGGAATAACAAATTCCAGTAGGAGACATATAACTCCGGGCAGCTCGGGAGCTCAAAGATCTGTAAGAGCAGAACTTTCTGTAAAATGTCTGTTTAGTTGCATTCATTAAATTGCACTTGATATATACGTGTGTCACGTCTAGCTAGTGTGAATTCTGGTTCACAAAGGGAAGCTTAGCGCACCAGTACACACACACAAACACGCACACAAACACACAGTGTGTAGATCATTAGTGTATGTACGGTATAAGGCAGGGGTCCCAGACCTTTTTTTTACCTGTGAGCAACATTAAGATGTAAAGAGAGTTAAGGAGCAACTAGGGGGCCTGGGGTCCACAGGGGCTGCTGACTCGGGGGCCCCCCACCCCTGGCGCAAAGCACCGTTTCGCCCCCCATCCTGAGCGGCAACCAACCTGGCCCCCGCACCTACCTTAATTATAGTTTAGCTGCACAGGGGGCCAGGCAGTGCCGGATTTAGAGGGCGGGTGCCTGAGGCAGCACGGCCCTGGCTCCCGGCCGCGTGGTCTGGTGATTTGCGGGTTGAAAATTTCTCGACCCGACCCTAACCCGCCCCCTCCCAGACCGCACCTGGCCCAGGCCCGCTGCTGCCCTCTTTTTATAGACATGCACCCGCCCCGCAGTCATCACAAAAGGCACGGACGGGGGCAGTCGTCCCTAATATACTGCCGCTCTAGGCCCTGGCCTTGCCCACAAATCTGAGCCTGGGGCCAGGTAGGGAAGTCGGAAGCCAATCTGGGCCTGAGGCCAGGTAGGGAAGTCGGAAACCACTTCCGGCTTCTGCAAAAGGACCGGGTCTGGGCCGGCAAGGCCTGCGAGGGCTCAGGCCCACCTGTTTTTTTGCATAGTCCAACATTAAACAACGCAAGTGAAAAATGTTCCTGGGTGGTGCAAAATGAGTCCTGTGATTGACCATTTGGTAGCCCTATGTGGACTGACAGCCTACAGGAGACTCTGTTTGGCAGTACATGTGTTTTTTATACAACCAAAACTTGCCTCCAAGCCTGGAATTCAAAAATAAGCCCCTGCTTTGAGGCCACTGGGAGCAACATGTTGGGGATCACTGGTAAAGGCCATTACTGTTTGTTACTCGTACATGTCCTTATATCTTAGTGTGTTTTGCCTTTACTGATATAGTTGTGCAGTATGATACCAGGGCTACTGTGAATTTGGCCAAACCCCAGTGCTATTGGCAGGAGTCATATTCCGAACCCTTTAATGGCAAGTGACTTTAAAGCAAAGTATAACCATATGCCAGAATTATTCTTTCTGGTACTTCTATCTATAGAGCGGAGTGAGTTTTTGCCAGGGTTTCTGTATTTGGCTGAATACTACATTATGGGCATGTATGGGCACAAGCGCCTTTGTGAGAAGCATCAATGTGTGCCCATTATAGCAGTGTGCCTTACAGGACTTTATAACATACATTGTTTGTTTAATGCCTAAGGGACCAGTTACTAATGTAGCAGGGGTTCTCTAAAGTAGGCACAATATAGACTGCACATTGATACAGTTCCTTAAGGTAATGGAACCCTGCCTCTTCTGGAACCCTGAAGCTGCTGAACATCAGACTATAAATCAGGAACTCTGAAGCTGCCGCCACTTTGGACTGACAGTTGTTCCAGCCAGTGTTCCCACAGCTGGTTGTGCCAATAGGCGTCCCAGACTTCCATTCAGTGAATTAAAAGCAAATACTGTTTGTATGCCGGGAGCACAACTTGCACCAGATTTGCGTCAAAACCCATCACAATTGCGGCCATTTTGAGGCATCTGGTGCAATTGCACTGGCCACAATTACGCTGCAATTATAGAAAAAGGCTGCGTCATGGGTAAAAAAGATTGCTATTTACTTTTGAAATGACACCTAGGTGATTATTTAGTAAACTCTGAGTACCAAAAACCGGAAAAATTATTCCCAGAGTTTGGAAAAAGTCAGAATCCGAAAATCCGGCATCTCAGCCCTGCCGAAGATTTCTTGATTTTCTGGCAAAAATCAGAAAAATTTGTACAGTTTGCTTTTTTGAAGATTTTTTGTGTTTTTTTTCCCACAAAGAAAATTATCGGGAAAGTGTAATGATAAATAAGGAGAAAAAACCCTTATGGATTTGGTCGGAGTTGTTTTCATAAAATATTGAGAAAAATTCGGACTTTGATTAATTGGCCTCCCCATGTCCCAAATAAGAAGCACATTCCTGCTCGGAGCCATGATTATTTTATTTTTATCTGCCAATCTGCCATACAATATAACTGAATGAGTGAAGGTGATGCTCACAGCTGGAATATATACAACTCCCGGTATAGTTGAACTATTAACAAACTCCCTGTAGATATCGACATGTCAAACTGGGAGCCCCCCTACAATCAACCAAATAAACGTATCCCTCTCTGCTATCAGTAGCGGATAGATATAAAGTCATTCATGCGTTTGCTCGACGATGTTTATTACCTTTTGATGTTACAAAGTTACAAAGCCCCCTTTCAGACGCTTGGGTGGCCCTTTAACCCTCTGTGCACTGGTAAGGTCACTGCCACCTCCACCGGAAACCAAAGGCATCAAACGCAAGATTGGCTGTACCCGGGCTAGCCTTGATGTCGCTTTAATCAGGCGGAGGAAGGTTTTGATGTAGAATTAAATGATAAAGCTAATCTGTAAAGTCTCCGAGTTGGGCTGAGAAGGCTCTTTGTTCCCCGTCGCTCAGTTCTAATGTCTGATTTCCCTTTCATATAACTGGGCTGTTTGAACTCTGAGGATATCTGCTCATATCAGTGACACAGGTACAAACAGGCCGGGCATCAAAACCAAGGATATTCCCCCCCTCTCTGCTGCTGTTTAGCACTATGTTTATGATAGGATGCTAGAAAAATAACTGCCTGCTGATACGAGACCTGCCTATTGCTTTCACTCCCATAAGGGTGGTGGCACACGAGGCTACTGGGGGAGACTAATCGCCCAGAGACAAATCACTTCTTCTTGGGGCGACTAATCTCACCTTAATGCCTTCCCGCTGCCTAGAATGTAAATCGCCGACGGGATGACACTTGGATCGATTCGGCTTTCTGAAGTTGCCCGAAGTTTTCTCATAAGGAGTTATTATGTCATTTGCCCACCAGACACTTACCTCTTCTGCCTCCCCCTAGCTATAGCCCTGCGAACAAACAGGGGTCTCTTCTGAAAAGTCGTCTTCATAATCTGTTCAAGATAAGAGAACTTTAAAGGAGAACTCAACCCCCCCCACTTATAAAAACCCCTACCCAGTACCCTACATAGTCCCCTCTTCTTGCTCCCCCCCCTCCCCAGTATAGCTGATAAGTGCCCCTAATCCTATACTCACTTGTGCAGAGTAAGTGCAGTGGAGCTCATGGGCCCAATCTTCGGTATTCTTTGGGTTCTCTTCCTTTCCTTCGGCAATTTCCGTCACTCTTGGCGTATGTGCAGTTGCTACGAACCAGAAGTCTGCTCCAATACGACGCTCACTTCCCAGAGAAATCTTAAGAATCGGAAGATGGAGCCCATGAGCGCCGCTGCATTACTCTGCACCTATAGGCGAGTAAAGGATTAGGGGCACTTTAAGGGTTTAAGCACACGGGCAGCTTCGGGGAGATTTAGTCGACTGGAGACTAATTGCCTCTTCTGCGGACGAAAATCACCCAGAACTGCCTTCCCCCTGCCTGCCGCCTGCTATAATGACAAAACGCCAGTGCCAATTCAATCACGGCGTTTCGATTTCCGAAGTCGCCCTGAAGTTGCCTCACGAGGAAACTTAAGGCGACTTCGGAAATCGAAGTGCTGCTAGTGCATTGGCGCAGGCAACTAAATCTCCCCGAATCTGCCCGTGTGCTTAAACCCATAGGTGTTATCAGTTATGCGGGGGGAGAGCAGGGAAGGGGGACTATGTAGGCTACTGGGTTGGGGTTTTTATTAGTGGGGGGTTGAGTTCACCTTTAAGATGTTAATTTGTGGTTCAAGCAGGAAATCTGTCTTGATTTGGTCAAAGATCTTAATGTTGGCTGTCCATCCTTGCCCTCAAGCAGTTTTCTCCTCATAGTATAAGTATCTGTTTAATATATCTTGAGGCTGGTCCTACTCGGACAAAAATAGCTATTGCTTTTAGGAATTGTCTCCCAGGCAAACAATTGTTCCTGACAATCATATATTTTATTCACAAATGGTTTGGTTACACACAATCAAGGTTGAACTGGACCTCCTAGTACCCAGCAGAGAACTTGCCGTGGGGGGGAAATAGAAAAGGGCTAACCTATGCTTGACTGACCAGAAGAACTTATGGTCCTCTGCAGGCCCAGTCCAACCTTCCACATACTAAACTGTGTCTATCTGATTGTTCAGGCTATACAGTCATGGGAAGGGAAACAGGAGACGATTGCATGTAAATTGCACGTAAGATGTAAAACTAGTAGTAGACTAATGTTTCCCTTGGGGATGGTCAGCTGTCAGATGTTGCCACCAGTGTTGCCCTTGATACGACTAAATGGCACACAGGCCCAAAACATGTTGTGTAGGAGTAGTCGGCTAATAAAAGGAAAACCACAGCATTGATATATTTGCTGAGCGCTCTCCTTATTTCCCAACAATTTGACTCCCCAGCAGTGATTAACTTTGTCAAGGGAAGACAGACGAGACCTGTGATAATGATATTCTGAAAGGCTCACCGCAAGATGCCTTCTAACAAGTCCGTAGGTTTTAATATCTACTTTGCATTGCCGTGATCTTTCAGTCACTCGCCGAAGTGCCTTGGGATCAGTTTGTTGTATTTGGAGGTTTATCCTTCTTTGTTTAATCAATGGCGACTATTTAGTCATCCAATCCACGCGTTTGGCCTTGTTTTCCAGCAGTTTTTATTAACGCTCTTCAGCTGTAATTTTTCAGGCAGACTTTGGACAGAAGTGACATTTTTGGAACCAAAAATAATGTAATCAAGGGCTGGGAAAGTCTCTAATTTTATCTGATAAATGGAGTGTTTTTTACTTATTCTTTCCCAAGTCCCCAAGGTTACGTGGCTCGCAGTTCTGTGAAATATGGATTTCTATTTTGGGAAACCCTGCCATGTTCACTATATATATATGATGTGCTAGAAATTATGTTTTTTGAATATAAATCAAAATATTTGTAATTTTCTTTTATAGTCATTCCTAATATAGGAATATAGTGTTGGGTGTTTTACTCCACTGCCAAACTACCCAGCTTTTGGGGCTTAGAGCGACTCCAGACTGTAAAATATATTTTTTTTGTATCTGATATAGAATAAAGTTCTTGAAATATTAACTCTAAAGACTCCTGAGTGATTTAATAAGGTCAATTACTTGCTTGAAGCTCTATATAATTAAAGATGGACACATAAACTGGGGGATACCTACAAGTTAGGCACCCGCTTTGTATGTTTGCTAAGTTTTTGTATGGTTTTTAAAAGGTAACTATCGCAAAAATGAAATTTATTATAAGCGTAAGCATACTGAAATAATACGTTTTCTAAATATATTCAATTAAATATTCTGCATCATTTCTGAAATAATCAAGTTTATCGTAACTATTCCTCTCTCAGCATCTGTTTCTCTTCATTCTGTCTTCATGCAGCAGTTGGGTGTCAGATATTCATTGACAGTTAGATCCAATATATCTTATAGGGGGGCTAGAAGATGTATTAGTTAAAATCACCAGACATCATGTCTCTCTACATGCAGGATTTGTGCAAAAGGCAGTTATTTTGTTAGATTTTGTTAGTACTGGAATCAGTTATTTGAGTGAGCTCTAATACATCTGCTAGGAAAGGAGCCTCCCTATAAGATATATTGGATCTAACTGTCAATGACTATCTGACACCCAACTGCTGCATGAAGACAGAATGAAGAGAAACGGATGCTGAGAAAGGAATAGTGAAGATAAACTTGATTATTTCAGAAACAGTACAAAATATTTAATTGATTGTATTAAGAACGTTTCTTATTTCAGTATGCTGAAGCTTATACAGGTATAGGATCCTGAGCATTGTGGATAATAGGTCCCATACCCGTATTACAATTTTATTTTGGCGATAGTTCCCCGTTTAAGCTCTTAGATCTGAGATCCTACACACACACACCTGTATAGGATCGGTTATCCGTAAACCCTTTATCCAGAATGCTCCAAATTACAAGAAGGCCATTCCCCATAGACTCCATTTTATACAAATAATACACATTTTGAAAAATGATTTTCTTTTTCTCGTAATAATAAAACAGTAGCTTGTACTTGATCCCAACTAAGATATAATTCATTCTTATTGGAGGCAAAACCAGCCTATTGGGTTTATTTTTAATGTTTATATGATTTCCTATTAGATCTAAGGTATGATGATCCAAATTACAGAAAGATCTATTATCTAGAAAAGCCCAGATCTCAAGCATTCTAGATAACAGGTCCCATTCCTGTATATACTGTATATCTATTATCTCTTTCTCTCTCTTTCTATATCTATCTATCTATCTATCTATCTATCTATCTATCTATCTATCTATCTATCTATCTATCTATCTATCATCTCTCTCTCTCTCTCTCTCTCTCTCTCTCTCTCTCTATTATCTATCTATCTATCTATCTATCTATCTATCTATCTATTATCTATCTGTCTATCTATCTATCTATCTATCTATCTATCTATCTATCTATCTATCTATCATCTCTCTCTCTCTCTCTCTCTCTCTCTCTCTCTCTCTCTCTCTCTCTCTCTCTCTCTCTCTATTATCTATCTATCTATCTATCTATTATCTATCTGTCTATCTATCTATCTATCTATCTATCTATCTATCTATCTATCTATCTATCTATCTATCTATCATCTCTCTCTCTCTCTCTCTCTCTCTCTCTCTCTCTCTCTATTATCTATCTATCTATCTATCTATCTATCTATTATCTATCTGTCTATCTATCTATCTATCTATCTATCTATCTATCTATCTATCTATCTATCATCTATCTATCTATCTATCATCTATCTATCTATCTATCTATCTATCTATCTGTCATCTATCTATCTATCTATCTATCTATCATCTATCTATCCATCCATCCATCTATCTATCTATCTATCTATCTATCTATCTATCTATCTATCTATCTATCATCTATCTATCTATCCATATAAAAGTACGAGGCCGAAGGCCGAGTGTTTTTATACAGGTCATGGAACTCCGAGGTAACTTCTAATATCCTCATATTTTGCAGGACTGATGACATCAGAACTCACCGTTTATAAGGATATAATTTACTGGATATTCATGGCTTTTGTGTATTATATATATATATATATATATATTTAGTTTATATATTACAAAATGTTGGCTCAGAACATCAAAGGATACATCACAGTAAAGTGTCGGTGGTGCAGTTGCTGATTTTTGACCTGTTTGATACAGACACATAATTAAAAGCAAATTCTCGGCAATTAAGGGAGACTTACATTATAAGTGCAGTGAGAACATAACTAATTATAACTAATAAGAGTATGAAAATAAGATCAGGATGACACAGGGCATTTAAGGACATCTACTGACGTTGAACTGCAGGTACATAAAACAATTTACAGATATCAACAATAATATACCATTATAAAAGTTGTACATGTATGGGATACGTTATCTGAAAACCCTTTTTCTGAAAAGCTCTGAATTACGTAAAGGCCATCTCCCATAGACTCCATTGGATCAAATAATTCAAGTTTTTAAAAATAATTTCCTTTTTCTCTGTAATAATAAAACAGTAGCTTGTACTTGATCCCAACTAAGATATAATTAATCCTTATTGGAAGCAAAACCAGCCTGTTGGGTTTATTTCATGTTTATATGATTTTTAAGGGACTTAAGGTATGAAGATCCAAATTACGGAAAGATCCGTTACCCAGAAAGCCCCAGTTCCCAAACATTCTGGATAACAGGCCCCATACCTGTATTTGGTCCCTAATTGGATGAGATTAAAATGATTACTAGCATTGCCGTAATCATAGGGGTATATGAACTTAACAGGGATATCCGCTAGTTTGGCGATGCCGCCAAATGAGTGGATCTCTCCTCGATATGCTCACATTGACGTGGGTGAAATCGGGCTGATCCGATGGGCCCTAGGGCCCAACGATCGGATCAGAATGGAGGCAATACGGGCAGTCGGAATCGTGAGACCACATCAACAAACAGATGAGGCCGTGATCCGACGTGATTTTAACCCTGCCTGATCGATATCTGGTCGGCTAGATATCGTTCGGGGGAAGCCTGTTGGAGGGCCCCACACACGAGCCAATAAGTTGCCGACTCGGTCTGTCTGCAGCTTTTATCGGCCCGTGTATGGGGCCCTTTAGAGTTCAATTAGAGCCCCAAACACGCACTAATTGACAAGTTCTAGACAGAGGCAGCCAACCAGTGCTTTATATATGGGGTCTTCAGCCAACCAAAACAAGAAATGTATATCTAGTGACACATAGTAACATAGTAAGTAAGGTTGAAAAAAGACACACGTCCATCAAGTTCAACCTTTTAGTTTTTTTTTTGTTTTTTTTATAAATCAACTGCCAGTTGATCCAGAGGAAGGCAAAAAAAACCCCATTTGAAGCCTCTCCAATTTGCCTCAGAGGGGGAGAAATTCCTTCCTGACTCCAAAATGCCAATGGGACCAGTCCCTGGATCAACTTGTACTATGAGCTATCTCCCATATCCCTGTATTCCCTTACTTACTAAACACCATCCAACCCCTTCTTATACCTATCTAATGTATCAGCCTGTACCACTGATTCAGGGAGACAATTCCACATCTTCACAGCTCTCACTGTAACAAACCCCTTCCCAATATTTAGCTGGAACCTCTTTTCTTCTAATCGGAATGGGTGACATTGTGTCAGCTGGAAAGTCCTACTGGTAAATAAATCATTAGAGAGATTATTATATGATCCCCTTATATATTTATACATAGTTATCATATCACCCCTTAAGCGCCTCTTCTCCAGAGTGAACATCCCCAATTTGGCCAGTCTTTCCTGATAGCTAAGATTTTCCCTTTACCAGCTTATCTTATCAGCTTATTTTACCAGCTTTTAACATCTTAGGGCTAGTCCACACGGGGAGATAGCGACGCGTTTGCGGTCGCGGCGACAAAGCGCCGCGACAGTCGCCGCGACCGGCGCAGGCGACAGTTTTGTATGGGCGCCTATGTAAAAACGCCTGTGCTAACCACACGAGGCGATGCGCTTTTCAACAGTCGCCTGAAAAAGCCTGGCGAGGCATTTTCGTCGCTATCTCCCCGTGTGGAATAGCCCTTATCCTGGACATTTCTGAAACTCATCAGCCTTCCCCAGGTCAAATGAAATGAGCTTTATTGGCAGGACCAAATATATTCAGCATTGCCAAAGCAGGCAGGGGGATGACATAGGTGGGGTTAGGAGGAGATAATAGAGATAAATGTAGCATTTCAATAATAATACAACTCAGTGTATGACAAGTGTGAAACTGAGGGGTTTTACAGAAAGCCCTTGTTTGGCCTGATTTCGCTTTTACTTTGATAACCCACCAGCCCATGACTGACAGTTGGTATAATACTATCTGACAGCCTGGGGCCCCACCAAGCCATGAAAATAGTATAATACATGTAAAGTTGTCATTCTGGGAATTATCATCTATGTTATGTATTTTATCGGGATCATGTTTTGTGATCCAGTTGGCTGAGCCATAGTAATTAGATCAACATGGAGAGTTACTGCAGGTCTTAGCCATGAGCTTGGGGCTCTGATTTAATAAAAGAACTAATAAAAGGCATAAAAAAAGAAACCACATAATTTTCTACTGGTGATCAACACCTACTTCAACACTTACTTCTTGCTCTGAGTTGCATGCCAATGAGTGATACTCTGAGTTCCCTGTATAACTCAGCCTGCAGCCTTGTGCCTTTATATGGTCACAGAACCCCTTAGTGACTTCTAATATCCTTATAATTTACAGTAGGGGGTACATTATTCCTTATAATACATGAGTGATACTCAGAGTTCCCTGTATAACTCAGCCTGCAGCCTTGTGCCTTTATATGGTCACAGAACAACCCCTCAGTGACTTCTAATATCCTTATCATTTACAGTAGGGGGTACATTATCCCTTATAATACATGAGTGATACTCAGAGTTCCCTGTATAACTCAGCCGGCAGCCTTGTGCCTTTATATGGTCACAGAACAACCCCTCAGTGACTTCTAATATCCTTATCATTTACAGTAGGGGGTACATTATCCCTTATAATACATGAGTGATACTCAGAGTTCCCTGTATAACTCAGCCTGCAGCCTTGTGCCTTTATATGGTCACAGAACCCCTTAGTGACTTCTAATATCCTTATAATTTACAGTAGGGGGTACATTATTCCTTATAATACATGAGTGATACTCAGAGTTCCCTGTATAACTCAGCCTGCAGCCTTGTGCCTTTATATGGTCACAGAACAACCCCTCAGTGACTTCTAATATCCTTATCATTTACAGTAGGGGGTACATTATCCCTTATAATACATGAGTGATACTCAGAGTTCCCTGTATAACTCAGCCGGCAGCCTTGTGCCTTTATATGGTCACAGAACAACCCCTCAGTGACTTCTAATATCCTTATCATTTACAGTAGGGGGTACATTATCCCTTATAATACATGAGTGATACTCAGAGTTCCCTGTATAACTCAGCCTGCAGCCTTGTGCCTTTATATGGTCACAGAACAACCCCTCAGTGACTTCTAATATCCTTATCATTTACAGTAGGGGGTACATTATCCCTTATAATACATGGGTGATACTCAGAGTTCCCTGTATAACTCAGCCCGCAGCCTTGTGCCTTTATATGGTCACAGAACAACCCCTCAGTGACTTCTAATATCCTTATCATTTACAGTAGGGGGTACATTATCCCTTATAATACATGAGTGATACTCAGAGTTCCCTGTATAAGGCCTGCAGCCTTGTGCCTTTATATGGTCAGAGAAAAATATCGGTAGAATTTATAATCAGGGCTCCATTGATTCTTATATAAATCAGTTTGGTTGGAATTTAAGCTGTATGTTGATGTTGCCGTTACACAATAGCCAGGGGATCAGAAGATTGGCATCAACAAAACATCACTATAGTTCCCTGATTGTTGCTTTAAGGCAGAGGAAAAAGCCTACGTGTCTGTTCCAGAGAAATATATGTATCACGTCCCTGCGCTATGTCAACTCTTTCTAATTCAATTGCCGACGGAGAAATGGCTTTATCTGTCGTTGTTAATTATGGCTCGTCTCTGATGCTGCGCAGAGTAATGCAGTTCGCTTTGCACATTCGTTATGTATTTACAAGAAACCCTTAATGCACAAACATTAGAGATGAGTGAGAGGAACAAGGAGGAATGATCGCACTGACTGATACTTCTCCACCCGAGATGATAAAAAACTGGATGAAGAAGAACTCTTGGGTCTGAGAAATTGGAGGCCGGAGAGAATGAATGATCTTTGTAGGTTTGGGTTGATTCTACTAATGAGCAGAAGCTCTGCCTCTCTCTATCTGAAACAGATGAGGCTGAAATGAAATTAGCGGATTCCCTATCATCATTTAATGGTCACACTAAACCCATTTTCCGCAAGGCTGCAATTGGAAGGTCTGCAGGGCCCAGTCCCTAGTGATAGGAAAAGAGAATACACTATTTATCATGCTGTGCAAAAAAACAAAAAAAACAGGGAGCACCAGGCATTACTGTGTAAAAAAATGAATATTTGTTAAGCTGTTTATTCATTTTGAGAGATTACGTACCCTGGTATAAATGGAAGCAGCCGTATGAAAATGCTATGGGAAAATGACATTCATCCTTTGTGGTTTGTTCCCTTTTTTTTCAGCGGGAACTTACTTTCTGCTTAAAATAAAGCACAAACCTTGATCAATTTGTAGGGTTGAAATCATGTCCGAATCTGTGGTGAGGCCACAAAGGCCTGGGCCTTATGGCGAAACATTTTTTGGGGCGGGATGCCACCCAGCCGCCTCTATAATTCACACCCGGAGCGAGGAGCAGAGGAACCGACCAGAACAGGGAGATTACTTGCCCACATGTTGGGGGGAAGACTGCAGGAAGCAGCGACCTCAGTGACATCAGAGGCGGGGGGCAAATGACGTTGGTGGTGAGCCAATTATGGAAAGGGGCAGGTCAATGATGCGAAGGGATGGGTCATTGACGTAGCAGCCCGTGATTGGCCAAATTTTGCGTCAATCAGGGGACAGAGTTGCCAGTTTTCAGACTGAGCAGGCAGTTTTCAACAGACAGGTGGCAACCCATTAAATTAGTCATTTTTACACCATTTTTCTGGTGTTAGTTGTGTTACATCTCATAAAAAGTAGGCTCCTGAATCAGTGGTCAAAATGCAGTGGGTGGTGCAGTGGTTTGCTCATGAGTCCTAGGCCACAGCCAGGGCCCAATCTGCAAGGAGTTTGTTTGTTTGTACTTCTATGTGTGAGTTTCGTCCAATAGGCCGATTAATTGGCTCTTGATAAAACTGACTTACAAATGCCAGGGCCGGATTTATATAGCGGTAACCCCTAGGCCCGCTGCCATACGTCGCCCGTCCCCACCCCTTCATTTGTGCACAAATTTTCATCATCGGGTCCAGAGCACTGGGGATTGGCGCATAGGAAATTTAAAAAAAAACTATTATCTTCTGCCCATATCCAGTGCTTCCAAACGAATGTGGATGTGGTTAGGCAGCATGCTGCCCCTAAAATCCTGCCGGCCTAGGCCCAGGCTTTTGTGGCCTATCCACAGATGCACCAGCACACATACTCTCCATTGCATCACTTCTTGTCTATGTGCGTGTAGAATTTTCCTTTAGTGCCCCGGGAGAAGAAATACAAATAAAATGCCTTTCTGCTTCCTTCCATAAAGGACTGCAGGCTTCGACTCTGATGTCATGTTTTCCTGTTAATGTTTTTCTGTCTATGTTTTTTATGCTATAGGCCGAGCTCAGGGCAGAGAGAATGTTTGCCTGGGCCCACAGCATCACAGAGGCCCCTGAAGGGGAAAATGTACAGAATATTTTAGAAAGTCTACATGCTCTTCAATATATTCAATGTATATACATAAAGGAGGTAGAACGTTTAGCACTCCAGATGTTGTGCACCTGCAAGTGTTGCTGATGGGTGTTGGGGGAGTGGGATTCTAGGAGTTGTAGGGTAACTAAAGATGTAGATCATGGGTTGGCCATTATTTTATTTTGAAAATATTTTATTTGATTTTCAAGTTAAACAAGTAATAACAGTATGACAGCAAATATTATGCAGATGAAGAAAGACATGTTGTAATGGATACAATGGCATAGTGTTATTAAAAAAAATATATATTGAAAGAAAGAAAAATGACCATTCGTCAACTGGAATGTCTGAAAGCGCATCTTACAATTGGAGAAACCGTCCTATTTGTTCACCTGAATTAGAATTACAAGCTTCAAGATAAGGAGACCAAATCAGTTTGAAAGAGTCTATGGAATTATTTCCTTTGGTTTTGGATAATAAGGCTTCTTGCCAACTAAGCTTGTTCATAAGGTTGGCCATTATTGATCAATGTAAATCCCCTCACAACCATTGGGGGCGCTAGCATTCAGACATCGCTATTCCAGCTCTTACTGCAGCAGTGACATTTAGGAGGAACCGATGTCCAACCATATCAATGCTTCCTGACTGTGAGAAGCACCAACCAGCATGCACCTGCGTGTAAAACAGTAACGTTGGTATTTAAAAATTGGGATAAAAATGATATAGATGTACAGGCAATGATCAGGGTGAGGTTCTGTAACAGTACCATCATGTGCATCATCAGGCTGATTTTGGGGTGCATACCATGTGTGCACTACATAAAGCATATTATGCACCATTTTATCCTTATCTACTTGTATGTTCCAGTATTTTTCTAGAGGAAGTGTTTAGTGTACCAGCAGCTATTTAGAACATTTTCCTGCCCTACCATTCTAAAGCTGGCTATACATCTTAGAGTACACTTTTTTGGTGCATTTTGACCAGCCAATTTGTGCTGATCTAATGAATTTCTAATCTATCCCTAGATATCTGGCCAGTGTTCAGTTAAATATTGGATAAGAAGAATGGTGGGGCATATACAAGCCTGTAAGCTGGTGGCAAAATTCAGCCAGGTGGAGTCAGCTACGTTCATTGACCTGTGCACAGAACAAGTCAATGTAACTGCCCTCATGAAATTAATACCCCACCACCCAAATTTGTTAGGTATTACCATCTAAACGTAGGTTTCAGTTTCCAACCATCTTGAGATGTCATGACTGGTCCTTCTGTTTTCTCAGAGTTCTTCTGCTGCTGGTACTAACATCATACTGATACCCTGTGAGGTCAGAATTATACTGTGTTTATACTGTGTTTTAGGAAGGGATTGCATTCTCAGGGGACAATCAATGCCTTTTTTACTTCACGGAGTGCCATGTCCCTATATTAAACTGTGGGTATGTGCTTGCTGGGAATGCTATGTTTAAAAAAAGGTTGGCATCTCTGGTAATAGTGTCCTTCATCACTAGTTGACTAATGAAGATTTTTTGGGAAAGATGAAACTAAAGCTATGCACATGGTTTTATATTATTTAAGAAATACATGTAGAGTTTCTGTAGGAAAAAGAAAGATATGGACATTCAAATACCTTCTATATGCATGACTCAAGTCACTCCAAGCCAAACAAATCCAGAAAGCCCCATCATTTTTGTGGAATGAACTTTGGCATTCATTGTCTCGAAGGTGGTTGTTGTAGACATTTCTCTTTGGCCATCAAATGAATTTGAATTATAGTTACAGTTTTCCTGTAATTGTTTTGTCTGGGTTCAGTATAAGTCACGCGTTACTGAACCTAGAGTAATTCTAGAAGCTAACTGGATGAGTCACTGGTTAGAAGTAAAAAGAGTGTAGATGTGCAGTACTACAGGGTCTGCACATGACATTGGCCCCTTAGTAGATTTCTGTTGTATGGAGAAGATAGTACCTTGGAGAAGGTGATTGGACACATCCATATCTTTTAGCAGCAGTGGGAAGGGTGCAGAGTGAGCAAGCACTTGACATATTATTAGTGGAGGCAACTTATGGTATAGACCTCTTAAATTATTATTGCTAATATCTTAACAGAGGCCTATATTTTGCTATTTGCTATATTCAACTATTTCTAAAGATAGATATCCCTAGTTCTACAATATGAGGTCACATTGCATTGTTATGAAATGGAGTAGGAACCTATAAGTGTAATACTGCTAATGTAAATTAATGGATTATTTTTGGGAGATGATATACTTTATAGACATTGCAGAGATGATGATGTCCTCTACCTCCAATCCCCATGCGAACCACCCATTTATGCCCCATAGTGATCGCTTAATGCCAACACCCTCTTTTCATCTAGACCAGAAATGTTTGGAGGTAAAGTGGCAACAATAAGTGTCAGTAATGTCAATTGTGTTCTATTGACTAGGTGCAAATCAATACTATATGTAAGTTCAAGGGAACCCTGGAAATAACCTCCTGCCAAGGCAGGTTGCAGGGTCTGATTGCCTTGTTGTTACACCCTAGAATCAGAGAATGTAACACTTCTTGGGCAGCCAACATTTCTTCAGACTCCCTTGGCTCATAGTAAGGTTTCGGATGTAGAAGACATTCACTCACCTTAGGTCCAGAGTTATACAATACAGAAAAATAAACTTTCACAATATTTTTTTCAATTCCTCATCCACTACCTGGTGAACCATTAGGTGGTACAACCTTTCAGATTTTAACCCTTGTTCTAAAGCTAGCCAGTTAGCAACAATTTTACAAAATCATTATAAAAAATGTTCAAGTGGAGTATAGTCTTCTCCATATCACTGCCGGTGAGAGGTTTTCCACATTTTCTATAACCTGAGAGCAATATCAATGCTTGTGTTACGGGAAGTCTACTTGTTGAGGTCACCTTCTCTGCTCCCTTCAGTGAGATAATGATACATTTGCTTGACTCGCAGACCCCTTTGCCTGCTCCAAGTATAATTGAGGCAGTATATTTGTAATAATTATATTACGATTGACGTTGTTGACACTCGGATATTTTTTTCTGTCTGTGCTTTCAATCCCCACAATTATGCTCAGTAGACTCGCAGGCTTTTCAAACAGTTCAATTAGAGCCTAGAAAAGCGGCAGCAGCAGGAAGTCTTCTCGCGAACCAATTTGTTGGTTTATTAATTTATATATTTATTACAGTGCATTAGGCCCTGCAAACTTCCATATTTTTCTAGCGAGCTGAAGATCATGGCAGGATAGATTTATTTTATTGGGTTGGTAATTAAATCAAATAGACTTGGGGGTGTGTTTAATTGGGAAAGTTTTAAAGAACAGGGACAAGCCCCATGTAGGAACCAGCAGTCTACCGAGAGGAGAATGACTCCCGCTGGAAACTGCAGAGTCATTAATGGGAACTATTGGGTACAATTCTGTTGTGCTGGCTGCATCCGAATGTTACAGCGGTGAGCCGTCGGGAAATTAATTCTTGTAAAACAACTCGCATGGCTATGGAAACTTTCACTTTCTTTAAGAACGATTGTGTAATTTGTATTACCCTTCTCCAGTTAGACTGTAAGCTTTGTTGAGCAGGGCCCACTTTATTGCAGTAATAAAAATAATGTAATATGCCTTATAGTCATTGTCAGTCTATACATAGATGCACCAACTCGTTCCTTTTTAGGACCAAATACTGAAAAAAATTCACAGAAAATGTGGACAATTACCCAGACAGTCCTGAGCTCTTATTTCTCTATTCAGATAAAGATTTTGTTGTTATATTTTATTTTTTTGTTATATTTATTTTCCTGTACTTCTGGAAATAGTCAGCCACAGGGTGGTCACTGCAACAGGAGGTGCCAGGTACCAGAACTTATGCCTTCCAAGCCAATTTTGTACCATAACAAAATTAATTTGTTTTACCCGCATAAATTCACATTCATACTTATGCAAAGGTAATTTCAGGTCCTCTGTTACACGTAGGTCAGGATATTATCCAACGGGCAACAAAAAGTCTAGTGTGTCGTCATCCTTAGATTCTCAGGGGCAAATTCACCAACCTCCGAAAATTCGCCAGTGACGGCTTTGCTCACATCGCCACACTTCACCAGGCGAAAATTCGCTAGGACAACGCTAATTTACTAAAATGCAAAGTTGCATCCAGGGCGGCCGAACGATGGTGAAGTTTCTTTAGCATTAAAGGAGAAGGAAACCTAGTCGGCGCAAAAACCCTTCCCCCCCCCTCCCCTGTGTTGCTTCCCCTCCCTCCTCCCCCTGGCCTACCTGTCCCGCTGGGCAAATGCCCCTAACTTGTTACTTACCCTTCTGCGCAGGTCCAGTCTAGGGAGTTCATGCGCAGTAGGAGCATTTCGCCAGTACGATCTACTGCACATGCGCCAAAAGTCACGAAGTGAAATCTGAAAACTTTGTGACTTCACAGTGGGCTCATGTGTAGGGCATTATAACAATTCTATTTTCTTTTATTAAGGTTTCCTGGGCTTGTGTAATGTAATGTATTTGCTGCAACATATACGTCCATTGAAATTTAACTTCCCGCCCTATACGAATTAGCCAACACTAGCGCAACTTCACTTTGTTTGCCGAATTAAAGGAGAAGGAAACCCAGTCGGCGCAAAAACCCTCCCCCCCTCCCGTGTGTTGCCCACCCTCCCTCCTCCCCCCTGGCCTACCAGTCCCGCTGGGCAAATGCCCCTAACTTGTTACTTACCCTTCTGCGCAGGTCCAGTCCACGGAGTTCACAGGCGACATCTTCTTCCACGCGATCTTCTTCCTGCTTTGACCGGCGTTCTGGCGCATGCGTAGTAGGATCATTTCGCCGGTACAGATCTACTGCGCATGCGCCAGCGAATTTACGCCAGCGCCCGTTCGTAAATTGACGAAGTCCCGAATTTTCGCCAGCGTTAGACACTTCGCCCTTTTGTAAATTTGCCCCTCAGTGTGAAAGGCAACAATAAACTTTGATGTAGGTGACATGCATACTATCATATACGTAGCTCTATGTGTGATTCTAATGAATGTGTGTGTTCTTGTGTTTCCAGATGTAGAAGACAGAAGTAACTCAGGGTCCTGGGGGAACAGTGCACATCCAAGTCCATCTAGAGTAAGTATGGTTCCTTTGCTATTATCTCATTATGTCATGTCTAGGAGCATCTGTTGGGGTTACCACTTCCACCATCCTCATAGTTTCTAACACTGTAAAGGTCATGTTCAACTTAAAATGAAGTTTTAGTAGACTGGAGAAAGAGATATTCTACAAGGATTTGTGGTCTTTATCCTGTTAGGGAGTGGACAAATGATGTGGGCAAATGATGTAGGGGGCAGCCTATGAAATACATAGGCAGGTTGTGGGGAAAATTCTGGATTATTATTAATTCTGGATTATTAGAGAAGATGTGGAGCTGTAATTGGAGTGGAATAGGATTTAAGTGGGCAAACCAGGGCCAGAAGAAAAGACTATGAGTTTATAGGCAAGTATGTTACCGGTATATTTGTAATGCTGGGCGTGACCTTGGGTGGTGTTTTACTGGCTCGTTAAACATACCAGTTGGGCTGCAACCTTAGATACAGCACTGCAAATCAAGGGTCAGTAAGTTAACAGAAATGTAACTACAGAAACTTTTCTGCCTTTATGCAACGTAGATGGGGTTCCATTGAATGTTTTGAAGCTATTTTTATTGGCCTTTGTCCTACTGTATAGGTGAAAGGAAGACTAGAAATGTAAATAATTGTGATGCCAGTGACTTCAGAGACATCATCTGACCAATGTCATGGCTGGTGGTAATGATCTACAATGGGAAAAACTGAGACTTTATTTCATATAACCATTTTGAGTGAAGAGGTATTGCAGAACTGGATCATCACAACCCTGCTAACATGCAGTTCATTTATATCTTTGGGATGGTACATTAAAAAAAATAAGCCCACAATACAGCTAGAGTGGGGCATGTTTACTGCAGTTAAAATCACAAATGGTTTTGGCCAAACCAAAGTCTTGATATTGGGATTGCCGATTTGTCAACACTTAGGTTTGTATTACCAAAGTTCCAGAAGTTGTCCCAATTCCAAGTTTTCAGCCAAAGAGAATCCAAACACGTTCATGTCATGGCTGCCATTGGGATGCTGGACGTCTTACTCAAGTCAACGAACAACTGGAGAGCCGTACAGATCACTGTCCCTTAAAGCCTCCTTTGCAGATTCCATTTTACAGCAGTTGGAATGTGTCTTAATAACCCACAGGAAACGCCTGTAAGATAGTTATTAGGACAAGATTTGCCTATAGAGAGTACTAGAGGCAACAGCAGTCTCAGCATTTCTACAGAAAATCCTTAATAAATGGGGCTTATAGTGAAAATGCAAAGTTGCGTCTCAGCAGCTGAACGCTGATGACGTTTTGCTAGTGTTAATTCGTTTTTATAGCAAACTTTTGCTAGCGTTTGTTTCAGCCTAGTGAAACTTCGTTAGTAATCTTACTCTTAGGTCAATGAATAGGGCGGGTACATATAGGTCATATATATACGTCTTTATTAGAGATGATGGTGCAAATGCTTGAAGTGGCCACTTATTATTACACATGTCCAAGGAAGCAAAATAAAGACAAAAGAGATCCTTTAATGTCCTAGACATGAGCCCACCCTAAAAAAAATATGGCATGTCCCTCAAATGTTAAAAAAAAATTTTAAATAAAAATTTTCAATAGTTAAATTTTTGTGACACTTCAGCATACAACATATGATGTCACTGACATAAGATTGAGGAGGCTGTAGCTTCATCTTATCAGTTCGCCAGGTCTAAGCTGGCGAAGGAAACTCTGGCGAAAGAGGTAACGTTCTGTAAAATTCGCACATTAGTAACGATCGTTTGCCTAAGCGAAAATTAGTCGGGCAATAAAGTGTGAAACTGCAATATCGCTAGCGAATTGTCCTCAACGCCTGTTGGCGATGTCCCTGCAGATGGAATTTCTAGATATTTACTAGAGGGCCATTTCGCCCTCTAGTAAATGTGCCCCAATGAGTCCTATCAGGGTTTCCTTAGGTAGTTTGGACCCGAGCAGGTGGCACCCTATGAACACTGCAACCTTCCACCAGATTAAGAAAAGCACAGACCTTGCCCCGATGAGGATTTGCTCACTGATAACTTGGATAAAAGCGAGAGCTGAAGAGGTTAAGTAGAAGAGAACCACCAAGGGACACACTGATGGTGCTGCAGTCAAGATGTTTATGGCTTGAAGGAAGAGGCTGCTCTGCAACATGTTCAGTCATGCAAAAAAAAAAGAGGAAAAATGAAAAACAGAAGTTGAAAGGAAGCAGTTTGCTTGTGTGCGCTTGAACTCCGGGGGTCGTGCCCAAATGACTGTATTCTCTGTACTTCTCCAGGCACAAAGGACATATGGCTGTTTTGAATAAAACCAGAAGTCTAGGTTCTGTTATGACTTCTTTGATCTCATGATAGAATCTGATACCTGCCCACTCATTTTTTTACTGGTAACAGTGGAGTAGGAAACCCCTCCACTCCCATATCTTATTGATGTGACATCTGTATTGTAACATCCCTTTAAATCCTGCGCTGCGCCGGATTCCTGGTGTATGTCATAAAACACAGCCCCGACGACTAACCTCCCAACTTTATACAAGCTGGCAACCATCAAACCAGGTGTGTTACTATACTTGCAAGAAATGTTATGGTCACATTTATTATTTTTTCTCATTTTCCCCTGGAAAAAACAATTATGATTACAATAAATATTTTTTGCAGCGATTGTGTTTTTTTTTTTTTTTTTCAAAATTTTTAATTTTCTCTGAAAATGCAGTCGTAGAAAAACATTTTTGATTTTTTTTCCTGCAGCAATTAAAGCAAATTGAAGGAAAAGGTCAGCGTGAATTTTAATGAATCTGCAAATAAGTCGAAAAGGGAGGCAACTATTCCATAATTAGCCATTTCCCTAAATTTTTACCCTTTTTTAACACCAGGGTGAATCAGTGCTGTCATTTTTAATATTTGTAATATTTTTTGCCAAATTTGTATTCGTAAAATTGACTCCATGGAGCAGATTTTTTCATCTTTGCAGTTTGATTTTGCCACCATTTGTACAATTTTATTCAGCAAAACTTTTGTTTAAAAAATAAATAAATAAATGCCCTTTTTATTTTTGAACCAATGTAATTGCAGATTTTCTTCTTATTTTGTAATGTAAATTCTTTTTTTAATTGTGATTGTGGGGAAATTTCTTTGTTGTTGTTGTGGTGCGCTCCCAATTACACGTTTACAATTTTTAGAAATTGTGAATTTAAATTTCACAAATGCAAAAATGATTAATAAATGCTATAAAGCACTGTTTAAGCCTTGGTTAAAAGTATATAAATATCTAACAAATGACCTACAGTACCTTAAGCTCCTCTCTCTGTTTATAAGCTGCACAGGCCTCTCCAATCAGCAGTGCACTTTGCATTTTTATTTGAAGCAATGCTGACCTACATCTTCTATGGAGTGGTTGCTAAGTACTGTATAACGTACAGACAGAGTCAGATCTGGGGCCCACTGAGGGCACCCCTTCCCGGCACCTGGTCACCAACCTGCTGCATGCCACTTACCACTTCACTACTGGGACGGGGGAGTGGCTACATTTCGGGCAGGGGAGTGGGCTGGGTCACTAGGAGCCATGAAGGCTGGGGCCTACTGGGTTTTTTTCCTGGTGTCCCAGTGGCCCATTCTGACACTGAATAGAGAATCTGGAGTCCACTGGAAATGTGGGGTGAGTAGTGTTGCCACACTGCTGATATTTCACAGGCCTAGTTGGCAAAACACCATCCAAGTCTGAGGCTGGTATAACAAATTTAGAGAATATGGAAACAGAACTGACCGTGCCCATGACTAAGCACCCTGAGGGGTGCGAAACGCGTAGGGTGGATGGAGATGCAGCTATATTTTTATAACTTTTTTTAACCTGTGGATCCATTCGAGTGCCAGTCAGCTCTGTTTCCATATTCTCTGCTGTACCGCTCCCTAAAGCTGGGGGTCTGGTGCACCCGGACCACTTTCAATGTTTGGTGAGTTATTTTACATTTAATTCTGGAGCACCTTGTCCTCTCCTAACCATTTGAACTGGTATAACAAATTTACCAGCAAGTTAATACTCTCTTGTTTCTTCCCAAACTCAACCACTTAAAGGAGAAGGAAAGGCTTTGTGCACTTGGGGGTGCCAAATGTTAGGCACCCCCAAGTGATTGTATTGACTTGCCTCAAACCCTGGGCTGGTGCTCCTATCAGCAGAAAACTGCACCGACCCGGGGTTATACCAGTGAGCACCATGGAGCGATCCTCTTCCGTCTTCTTCTTTCTTCAAATTTCCCAGTCAGACGCATGCGCAGTGGAACAAAATAGCAGACTTTTTCGTTAAAATTCAGCTTTTCACTCTAATGCGCATGCGCAGCCGCGTGAAAAAAGATCAGTGCTCACTGGTATAACCCCGGGCCGGTGCAGTTTTCTGCTGATAGGAGCACCAGCCCAGTGTTTGAGGCAAGTCAATACAATCACTTGAGGGTGCCTAACATTTGGTACCCCCAAGTGCAAGAACACTTTCCTTCTCCTTTAAGCCCTGGTCCATTCTAGCTCCATCTTACCCTTACTTTGTCCTGATCATTCAGATTCCACCCCATGTCCTGTTTATCTATGTCATCAGCCCACCCCTGTGAGCCCCTACATCACCCACTGCCCCTCAACACATCCTGGTCTCTATTCTTGTTTTTAGAAAGTGACAACCCTAGGAATGTGGGTGCAGTAGTACAGGTTTGAGATTATGAGTTAACCGTTTAGCCACTAACCTTGATATTGCACGGAGGAGAAGCTCGGAGGAGAAGCCAGAGACCAGTAACAGGACAGTGGTCAGGACAGGCAGGTATAAAGCAGCAGCTTCTCACAATGCCTCTAGTGGCTCAGCAGGGAAGTGCACAGGCATGCAGGAACTGACACCCAGGCAGTGAGTAAATAGATGAATAGAATATAGAGGACCTCACTTACTAGTCTTTCAGCCACTTCATTCTTTTTGGAGTGACCATGTCAAATGTTAGGTTGCCTCATCCCTTTACTGGTGGTCTGTGACATATCAACTGATTGAGTGTGTTTAATGGACAAATACCTTGAGCTGCGTTTATACTGTTGTGAGATTTTGTGGTAGTCGACCAGTTCTTGTAACCCTGCTCTGCCAATCACTGTCTCCCTCAGTAGAGTCCCTTTGCCTTTTCGCCGCACATTGCACAACCTCACCCCATATTTCTCTTTGAATTTTTTTTTTTTTTTTTTGCCTTTGGCTTTTTGAATGACAGAAATGATATTTGTTTCTGTTGGGAGGCTGCCCAAACAAAGTGAAATGCACGTGCCTTGGTTTCTGCCACTAGCGAACACTAGTAATTACTATTTCCCTGAAAGACCTTGGTGTAATGTGCAAGAAACAGAGTATTACATACTGGGTCTTATTTAGAAAGCCAGAGCAATGCAAGGGGCAATAGGCTGCATGTTTCTCTCGATACGTTGCACCAACATACAACAATACTGCACTAAAAAGGGGCAGGGGGTGAGCTGTACTTCAGGAATTCCCACCTGTGTGCACTTCTTTTAGCCACCAGGCTAGGGGGGACCAGGGTCCACACAGTGCAGAAGAGCCCTGTACTTGCCATTTGCCTATAGCAGGCATTAAATAAAGGGCTGCTTCTTGCTCTACACCAATGTCTTTGCACCTTGCATGACTTTTTTTAATTAATGCAGGGTGCATTGCCTGCCAAGAACTGTCATAATGGGTGCAAGTTCTCCCTGCATGGAATGTTGCACCCCTTGCTCTTTTTCTTCTTCTTTCTTCCACTTGTTAAAGGAGAACTAAATCCTAACTAAAGAAGTATCTAGAAATGTTGTACATGATGTTTTGTGCTTCTGTACCAGCCCAAGGCAACCACAGCCCTTTAGCAGTAAAGATCTGTGTCTCCAAAGATGCCCCAGTAGCTCCCCATCTTCTTTTCTGCTGATTCACTGCACATGCTCTGTGCTGCTGTCACTTACTGAGCTTAGGGAGCCACTCACAATATACAGTACACATAGAATAGAAATGTCACAATATAAGGCTGATTAGTAATTAATACAGATAATTACTACATGGCAGCACAGAAACCAGTGCAATTAGCATCAGAATTTAATAATCAGCAAACCTGTAGCATCAGCTTATATTACAGCCAGGGAAGCTCATTTTCTGCTGGATAATTAGTGACGAGCCCTAAGCTTAGCTTCTCAACAGCCAATCAGAGCCCACTGAGCATGTGAGTGTCACAGACACTTTCCGAGATGGTGACCCCCTGTGACAAGTTTGAAGTCACAATAGTTCTGAACATGCTAGGTTGTACATGAGACCTACTCCCCATCCTCAGCAATATTAACCAGGACTGGTTGGGTCTGAAGTTGGTGGTATCTGGATGGCTGCAGATTTGTGCAGAGGAAATCCACTTGCCTTGAGAGCAAGAAGAGCTGTTTGTTACTGGAAGAGATAATGTTTAAATTGCCTGGCTATAATGAAAGTGTGAGACTGCCTAGAAGGAAATGACTGGCAGTTGAGATGGCCATTAGATGAGATCAAAGATATCTCATGGCTCCCTTTGGCTACGTGCTCCAGCCGCCATGACTGTGTGCTTAGTACTCTCAACATTCTTTCCAAAACCCAGTGGGGAACATACAGACCACCGCAGTAACCTCAAATCTGTTTTATCAGCACATTAAGGCTCATAGTTGGGATGTGGCCAATAAATAAGGAGTAACATTGTGGGGAATATTCCAGCAATTCTGATGGGGTTACATAGTAACAAACACAAATAAATTCAGGTCTTCCAAGGGACAATAACGAATCAAATCTCTTCTTTTAGTGTTCTTTACTAGTGAAAAACAGTATTTGGGTGCTGGAGTTATTACGTTGGGACAAAGTATTGCTCTGTGACATAATTTAAACTACAAATTTCAGAAGCAAATTGTTGTTTCATTTTTTAAGCCATAATTGTAACCCATAATGTATTGTAGTAGCTTGTGCCAGTAGATTAGCTTCCTATATGGATGCAAAGTACGATGGCGGAATTTGAAGTTTGTAAACAGGTCTTTATTGGTACCACATTTCCCAAATCTGCTGGAATATGCTGGGAGAAAGACATAAGGTCGGCCTTATAATACAAACCGCACATTAAAGGGGTAGTTACCGTCAAATGAACTTTAACAAGGTTGTTCATCTTCAAATACTTTTTTCAGTTCAGTTGGTTTCAGATACTTCATCATAAATAAAGACTTTTTCCCAGTTACTTTCTATTTGGTACCGTTTTTTTCTAGTATTGAAATGGAAACTTTCATTTTTTTGTCCTGCAGAGGGTAGGGGTACCTTCTGGTTACCCTAAAAAAAAAAGCATGTACCCTGTGGGTTGCAGGTAGAATTTTTAGGTGCGGGTATAGATGCTGGTCTGGTTGCTGGTCTCCTCTATATTTACTACCTTATATTAAATATATTTTGTGTCCCCGCCCACTTATGATGATGTTATTTCCGGTTTGCAACAACAGCACTTCCTGTTTAATGGTGGTCGGCGGGTTGTGGATCGGGTTGCAGATAAGGCAGTTGTGAGTCGGGTAGCGGATCCAAGGGGGTAAATATACAGGTTGCAAGTTCAGGTCGGGTCCAGTCCTCAAAAATTGGTTCAGTGCAAGGCTCTAGCGCTGAGCAGAATTCCTGATTTTAATTAAAGGCGTCTGTTAGAATTGATACAATAGTTGCTAATATTACACAGATGCTGCTGAGAATTGTATCGTCTAATGGAGCAAATTCAGAATCTGCACCTGGATCACTGAGCTGCCAGACTCAAACACCAGAGACAGGAAATTTTAAAATTTAAACTTCAATTTCTGAAAAATGGTAAAAAAAATAAAAGATGAAAAGCAATTGAAAAAAGGCTTTATTTATAGTGAACAACCTGAAAACAACTCAACTCGAAAGGCGAACCCCTTTAAGTATGATGTATGACATAGACTGCAGTAATCCAAGGCAGTTTGCAATTAGTCTTCACTTACACTTTTTTTTTTTTTTTTTTTTAAATATGTTATTTTTTAGTTGTTAGGGCTTTGTTACCTTAGTATCCAGGCAGCAGTTTGGAACTCAGAATGGGAGATGAATGGCAGAGGGATTGGAAATATAAATAATCAATAAAAGCGGCTTTATACAATAAAAATTGAAGACCAGCTGAAAAGTTGCTTCTAATAGGCAGTTCTAGAATCGAGTAAATTAAAAAGATGAATGAGGATTCTTTTTAATTGGGGTGGATGGAGTCAGGGGGAGAGTTTAGCAATGGAACAGCAGCAAAATCAATAAGGGCAGTAACATTTATTTGCAAGAAAAGTGACCAACAGTTGAGTAAGTTTGGATCAGGGCTGAGAGTAGCCTATATAATTCATCAGAATGCAAATTGTGTCCTTATTAGGGATGCACCAAAATCCACTATTTTGGATTCAGCCGAACCCCCCAATCCTTCGCGAAAGATTTGGTCGGATAACGAACCGAATCGTAATCCTAATTTGCATATGTAAATTAGGGTAGGAAAGGGAAAACATTTTTTACTACCCTGTTTTGTGACAGAATGTCACACAATTTCCCTCCCTGCCCCTAATTTGCATGTGCCGGGCCGGGCAGAAGGATTCGCTGAATCCTGCTGAAAAAAGGCCGAATCCTGGCGGAATTCCCAAACCGAATCCTGGATTCGGTGCATCCCTTGTCCTTATTTTGTCATTTTATGATTAGCCTATAGTAAAAAGGGACATATTGTGTCATTGCAATGGTTTTTAAAAAAGGAATGTCCCTGACCCAAGATGTACTGGTATCCCTCAACCATTCCACTTCTCCTGTCTGCCTCCCAAACATCTTCAGGAGAGCTGGAGGCACTCAGGACTTTGCACCATAGATGCCAGCCCGTTTCCTTCTTGTGGGCAGACCTGACAGGGAACCGCAGTTTATCTTTCCTTGAGGAGAGCTGGAGGTACTCAGGACGTTGCACCATAGATTCCAGCCTGTTTCCTTCTTGTGGGCAGACCTGACAGGGAACTGCAGTTTATCTTTCCTTGAGTGAAGGTAATTGACTATCCTACTTTACTTCTTGGGGAGGACCTAAAGGACTTGAGCCGACATGAAATAGGGAGCATCTATGGAAATCTCCAATAAAGGTGTAATTTTCTAAGTTAACAATCTTTATTAGCCCAGATTTCAATCAGGTGTTATATATTATTCATAGCTGCCTACATAAGAGACAGATTTAAGAAGAAAAAAAAAATAATTTAATTAATATGCTCAAGGCTGGCTTTTGAATGAAGTGTAATCAGTTTAGGCCGCTGTACCTAAGTAATAGTCATGTCTAAGTGCCATTTACACCGTGTGTTACTATAGGACTGTTTGTCATCTGTAGCCGAGCTCATGTCCTTGTCAATAACCTTCCCTTCGTCTCGCCTTCCCGGCCTCAGGACGTCATTCCTCACCGTTCCATCTTGTTCCTTCCTCTCGCATCTTATAAGAACAAATGTATCTGCTCCCAAGGATGCACTTAAAAGAGAAATTCATGGAATTAGGCAGTTAAGCATTATAGCACAACAGGGGATGCAACTTACCCGTGTTATTTACACCATCTTTCAGCAAACCTTACAAGCTGAAATATTGTGTGGCCCACAGGGCACCGTGTGTAAATAATGCAAGCCTCCCCCGTTGGCTGCCGTCTTACAGGGCGGTTATAAAAGACGTGTGCCTGTGTTTCAAATACTGTGCAAGGTTGGTGGGAATGGTGACCCCGGAGAGCCTGACCCTTCCCTCTATGTCTTATGAGCTGGATGTGTATTGTTCTACTTTTTTTCATCATCAAAATGACTTGCCGTACTAATAATACTCTTCCTTTTGCCCTTCAGAAGCTGTCATGCAGTGTGCAAGCCAGCGTGCATAGCCATCCACCCCGGAGGTGGCTGCATGTATGTTTCCGCTTCTTTTCTTTGCATTCTATTATGTGCTGCATGTTAAATGTAACCAGTTTACTGTATTCATGTGTAATGCTGCATGGCCCTAAATGCAACTGTTCAGGGATATGGTCCGTTATTTGGAGACAATATATGTTTATCTTGAACAAGAGCCAAGTAGTTAGGACTTCAAATGTGTTCTGGGTGAGCACATATGACTGAAATGATTAAAATGTGGAGTATTGTTTTGTTTTTAGTCCTACTGCCAATGGCATGCATCACTCTATGTATAGGCCTCAAACAAGGGAACATTCCAGAACTTTTTGTGGCCCCGGGTGGTGTTTATCAGATGACTCAGATGAGTTGGGTCGTCCAACTGGAATCAGATACCCAGATGGTCCCATGTGTGACCATTGTCAGCTTTAGGAGGAAAAAGAAACTCTTTTCACCACCCAATAACAGGTAGGGAGTATCAAATAAATATTCCTGCTTCTCCTACACTAAGGGGCACATTTACAAAGCTCGAGTGAAGGATTAAATTAAAAAAACTTCGAATTTCGAAGTGTTTTTTGGGCTACTTCGACCATCGAATGGGCTACTTCGACTACGACTTCGACTACGAATCGAACGATTCGAACTAAAAATCGTTCGACTATTCGACCATTCGATAGTCGAAGTACTGTCTCTTTAAGAAAAACGTCGACCCCCTACTTCGACAGCTAAAAGCTACCGAAGTCAATGTTAGCCTTCGATTCGAAGGATTTAATCGTTCGATCGAACGAATAATCCTTCGATCGCAGGATTTGCGCTAAATCGTTCGACTTCGATATTCGAAGTCGAACGATTTTAGTTCCTAGTCGAATATCGAGGGTTAATTAACCCTCGATATTCGACCCTTCATACATCTGCCCCTAAGAGCAAATGAACAAACACTATGGATATTTTAGAACGTGCAGTTGAAAGTACTGATCTCACCACTTCATGGGATTTGCATTTGTCGCTGGCCTGGAGTTCTACATGTGCTAATGGCATGTGTACTATTTTGTAGCTGAGATATTTGGAGATTGCATCAAAGCAAAATTTATAGGAAAATTAGCGGTAAAACTATGGTATGAACTGACTTTTCCTGAAAAAAGAGAAATTTCATAGGGAAAACAAAAAAGGAACATAGACTTTCCTTGAGACAATTCAGAAAATGTTCTCTGCACAGAGATTTTTCTGTGGAACAACTGTGGTTATTTACCAATAACTTTGCAGGAAAAAAAAATAGTGACCCTAACCTTGAAATTCTTCTGGAAAACCATAAGACTGAGGTAGATGGATACATACAGTCCTGTCCTAAAGTTTAGTCTTCCTTGGTCTTGTCTTATGTTGGTCTTGTCTTATGTTTCATCATTAGTTGACCTGGCCCAGCTGTTGGATTAAAATTTGCTAATTTGAATGTAAAATTACTGCTAATCTGGTATTTTATGTATTTATTAATGTATAAAAATTAAAAGAGTAAAAGTAGCGTGTCCAATAGTTTGGGTAACCAACAAACTTGACTTTTTTTCACTGTATTAAAAAAAATTTGACCAACCTCCCAAATCCCCTTAAAGGGATTTTCACACATGTGAATTATAATATGTTGTGTTTCTGAAAACCCAATCAAATTGTTATAAGCAAAAAAAAAATCTGATAAATTAGAGTTGTTGTGGCGATAACTTTGAGGGTCTAATCCAAAAAATTTATTTTGTCGCAACTTTTTTTCGCACCAATTTTTTTCAGGTCCGTTATTGGTAAATTAAAGGGATACTGTCATGGGAAAAAAAAATTTTTCAAAATGAATCAGTTAATAGTGCTACTCCAGCAGAATTCTGCACTGAAATCCATTTCTCAAAAGAGCAAACAGATTTTTTATATTCAATTTTGAAATCTGACATGGGGCTAGACATTTTGTCAATTTCCCAGCTGCCCCCACTCATGTGACTTGTGCCTGCACTTTAGGAGAGAAATGCTTTCTGGCAGGCTGCTGTTTTTCCTTCTCAATGTAACTGGATGTGTCTCAGTGGGACATGGGTTTTTACTATTGAGTGCTGTTCTTAGATCTACCAGGCAGCTGTTATCTTGTGTTAAGGAGCTTTTAACTGGTTACCTTCCCATTGTTCTTTTGTTTGGCTGCTGGGGGGGAATGGGAGGGGGTGATATCACTCCAACTTGCAGTACAGCAGTAAAGAGCGATTGAAGTTTATCAGAGCACAAGTCACATGACTTGGGGCAGCTGGGAAATTGACAATATGTCTAGTCCCATGTCAGATTTCAAAATTGAATATAAAAAAATCTGTTTGCTCTTTTGAGAAATGGATTCAGTGCAGAATTCTGCTGGAGCAGCACTATTAACTGATTCATTTTGAAAAAATTTTCTTCCCATGACAGTATCCCATTAATTTACCAATAACAGACCTGAAAAAAATTGGTGCGAAAAAAAGTTGCGACAAAATAAATGGATTAGACCCTCAAAGTTGTCGCCACAAAAACTCTAATTTATCAGATTGTTTTTTTTTTTGTTTATAACAATTTTATTGGGTTTTCAGAAACACAACAGATTATAATTCACATGTGTGTCAAGATAAACATAGAAGAAGAATATACATTGCTGTATGAAATATCAAGGAATTGAACAAATAAGTACATATACTTAAGATCAAAGATTCCAAAGGAAAATAGATAGCATCGCATATAAAATAAAAGGGAAAGAAATAACCAAAATCCCACTCAGCGGTTTTACAGATTTTTATCAGATTATTGAATGAAAACCAGGGCAAATTGCCTCGAAACTATCACGAATCCTTAAGGGAAAAAACACGTTCCAGTCGTTAAAGGGACCATCTGCTTTCGACTTCTACATGATTTCGACAGGTTTTAGCTGGGGTACAATCCTCAAAAAGGACATAGAGGAATATGAAAAACAAATGATAGGAATGTTTTTGGAATGGCCTTCACATGCCACAGTCCCTTTTTCTTATTCAGAACCTGTACAAAAATGTCATTGCACGGTAAATTTGCATATCGTTTCTTGAAAGATGTTGTGCTTAACTTTTTACCTTGTAGAGGTCAACTTCTTTTCATTAGTGGTTCACCATTGTGCCAGGTTTGTCCACACAGGTCCTTTCCCCGCACTCCCCTGATAGTATATTAAAGGAACTTTACACATTTTGAGCTATACATTTTTCAGATATAAGTTGACTTTGTCGTAGCTGACCATCCTAACTGACAGTTTATTATGCCTTGAGGCATCTGAGCAGCTTCAAAGCCAGGAACCCAAATGAATCAGCTCTTTCAAATTGCAGCCTGACTACAGAAGAACAACTGACTTGATAGTTCCAAATGCTGGCACTCATTGCCTTATTCATCTTACTATCAGCTTTACTGGAACGTACATGGTTAAATCAATTGTTCAGATGGAGTGCTATGTGTTGGAGCCTGCCCTGAAATCGTGTGTCCCATCAGGCATTTAAAGGAGAACTAAAGCCTAACTAAAGAAGTACCTAGAAATTATGTACATTGTGTTTTGTGCTTCTGTACCAGCCCAAGGCAACCACAGTAAAGATCTGTGTCTCCAAAGATGCCCCAGTAGCTCCCCATCTTCTTTTCTGCTGATTCACTGCACATGCTCTGTGCTGCTGTCACTTACTGAGCTTAGGGAGCCACTCACAATATACAGTACACATAGAATAGAAATGTCACAATATAAGGCTGATTAGTAATTAATACACATAATTACTACATGGCAGCACAGAAACCAGTGCAATTAGCATCAGAATTTAATAATCAGCAAACCTGTAGCATCAGCTTATATTACAGCCAGGGAAGCTCATTTTCTGCTGGATAATTAGTGACGAGCCCTAAGCTTAGCTTCTCAACAGCCAATCAGAGCCCACTGAGCATGTGAGTGTCACAGACACTTTCCAAAATATTAAAAATTAATATGGTTAAAAATGCCATATTTTATATAGTGAACTTATTGCACCTAAAGTGTCAGCTTTTCAATAGCAGCAATGATCCAGGACTTCAAACTTGTCACAGGGGGTCACCATCTTGGAAAGTGTCTGTGACACTCACATGCTCAGTGGGCTCTGATTGGCTGTTGAGAAGCTAAGCTTAGGGCTCGTCACTAATTATCCAGCAGAAAATGAGGTTACCCTAAAACAATTTGGGGTTCAGAACATTAAACCATAGGGATGGAGTATTTTTGCAGACATCATATTTTTTGTTTTTCCTTTTGTAAAGTGTCAAATAAAACAAAAATAAATGGAATAGGAGTTATTGTATCACACAAACACACTCATGACGGACACAAGTTTATATTGTGCTTTAACGTCTGTCAGGAAATGTTTCCCTATAAAACTTAGTAGTAGAGAGCTACAAAGTCTGTCTCTTTGGCTGAACAAGCTGCACCCTGGTGTATCCCTTAAGGCAGGTGCAGGTGACGTGGAGAAGACCTGTCCAAAGGGGCCACTAAGTGGGGAGCACAATCGCTCTTTGTTCTGCTCCCCTGTTCGTCTGACTCACGTTATTTTGACTAGTCGCCAAGTTACCGAATCAGATATTTATTAAGCAGCACAGTCACTGCCTATATATATATTTCTTGTTTTTTTGGCCCAATGTCGGTTTCAACCCTGTAAACAGCGGTAAAAAAAAAAGCAACGCGTTCTCAAGTTGCCGAGCATATGGGCCTGCTTTCATTCAATTTCTGTCGACTTCTTGTCAGAGAAATCACATTATTATAGCGGCAGCAGCGAGCCCTGAAACCCAACCTGAAATTCTTCTTCTGTCTGAGAACGTTTCATGTTTTAACGGACTGTGCTGGAATTATGGATAGAATTATGGATAGAGGGGCCCTGCATGGGTTTGTATAGTGGCACCCTAGGTTTGGAACCCTGACAGTTATAATCATGCTTTATTTCTATAGCTCCAACATATCCTGATTTCCCATCAGTCCCTGCCCTGTGGAGCTTACAATCTAAGGTCCCTATCACGTTCTAGGATCAGTTTTATCAGGAACCAATTAACCTGCTGCATTAGCATTGCCCTCATAATAACATATTAACGGGGCAGTTCACCTTTAAAATAACTCTTAAGCTGGCCATAGACACAAAGATCTGATCATACGAATCTCCTTTTCGTACTATTTTCAGGCTTTGTGTGAAGAGTCCCGACATTTTTCATGCCATGTCCATCGGTCGTTCAGTCGATCAGACTGGTTAGAAAATTTCTGTCGGCTGCTGATAATATCTCTGCGTGTATTGCCGATCTGACTATATCAGTGAGAGTTATCAGCTTTTGTCAGACATAATTTTCGTACGATTGCTGTCAGGGGCAGAACATCGTCTGATCTGTTCTTTTACTACTTTATTTGATCTGAAAGGTTAGCGGTAGGTCGGGAGATGCACCTAATGATCGTTCGTCCAATATGATGGTAAATTTCCACATCTATGGCCATCTTTAGATGGTTATTTACAAAACTCCGAATTTATCTGGTCAGGCTTTTTGAGCCAAAACTAGAATTTTTCAGGTTTTTTTTTTTTTAAAAAAAGCTCACATTTTTTGAGATTTATTAAAGCTGATGCTGCAAAAAGCCTGAATCCGAAAATCCACCATCTCAGACCTGCCAAGGTTGTATATAAGTCAATGGGAGAGGTCCCTTTCCTATTTGGAATTTCTGTGTTCTGCTCTGGAATTTGGGGCAAAAATAGAGCGATTCAGGGAAAAACTTCAAAAAAATCAGGTTATTGAGTGTTTACCTGATTCGATTAAATCAAGCTTTTTAAATTATAAATAATGTCAAATATTGGATTCTAGTTTGGTCTGACTTTTTAGTTAAAAAATTTGGATTTTGATAAATATGTCATATTTCTAGCAAATTTGCAATTAGTCATTTTTTTTGTCAACTATTTTTTTTTATTGTTTTTGATTTGCCTTCCTCTTCTACATCTTCCAAGTTTGAAATGGGGGTCACTAACCCAAACAGCCAAAAACTATTACTCTGTGAGCTTTTTTATTAATATTGTTACTTTCTGTTCTTTATCTTTCTAATCAGTCCCTCTCCTATTCATATTCCTGTCTTTTGTTCAAACCACTGCCTGGTCACTAAGGTAAATTAGACCCTTGCAACTAGATGCTGAAGTTCTGTTTTAAATAACTGGAATAAAATCAAAATCAAAAATAAAAACCAGTTGCAAATTGTCTCAGAATTAAATTAATTTAAAGGTGACCAAGTTTTTATTTCTAAATGACACTGTTTACACTGCAAATAATTCACTCTATAATATAAAATCAACCAGCAAGTGTATTTTTTTGTATTTATAATATTGGTGTGTAGGTGCATCTCAGGTCATTTTGCCTGGTCATGTGCTTTCAGAAAGAGCCTGCACTTTAGGATGGAACTGCTTTCTGACAGGCTGTTGTTTCTCCTACTTAATGTAACTGAATGTGTCTCAGTGGGACCTGGATTTTACTATTCAATGTTGTTCTTAGATCTACCAGGCAGCTGTTACCTTCCCATTGTTCTGTTGTTTGGCTGCTGGAGGGGGAGGGGGTGATATCAGTCCAACTTGCAGTACAGCAGTAAAGAGTGACTGAAGTTTATCAGAGCACAAGTCACATGACTGGGGGCAGTTTGGAAACTGACTAGCCCATGTCAGATTTCAAAATTAAATATAAAAAATCGTTTTGCTCTTTTGAGAAACTGATTTCAGTGCAAAATTCTGCTGGAGCAGCACTATTAACTGATGTGTTTTAAATAAAAAAAAATTCCCATGACAGTATCCCAATTAACACAAAATAACAAGTACTTCGCAAGTATGTGGCCGAACTTTTAAGAAAAAGTCTGTAATGACTGTCAGTATTACAATGAGCAGCTGAAACCATTGTGACATCAGTGTTCATAGGCTGAAATCCATGTGATAATGAGTCATGCATGTTCTTTCGGTGTATATACCAGAATAGGCAGCCATATACATGTGGTTGAAGTACAATAATGGCCAGCATGCTCCGTATCTCAGGTATAGGGTGCTACTCGTCCATGCATGACCTACTCATTTAATTTTTACCAACAGAGTTACGGGGAAGGAGCCCATTTTGAACACATGACCAGCAGGGATCTGAGCTCACACTCGCATGACAATCTCTCGCCGCCGTTCGTCAACTCAAGAATACAAGGTAAGGTGGGATTCACGACGTGCTTCTGAATTAATGTTTGCAGGCCTGATATGGGTTGTAGGGGTATTGTAATTAGAAATGATTTTGCTTAAAGTACTTGTGTGGAGCACTGGTAATTGTACTAACTTCTTTTCTTGTAAAAAAAACTCCAGGGCTGTTTTGCTTTACGTCAAGGTGTGTAGAGCCAATAGGGCTCCCGTACAATTGTCAGCACCGATGTCCTATGTCGTTGCATTAAGACTTTCATTGACCAGGGGGTGATTGGTGGTAACTTCCACTAGATTTGCATGTAATTTAGGGGAACATCCATGCCCGGTACTGTTGTTTGCATCTCTGCTATCCAGTGCAAAGGTTCTTATTAACTTTGTTCCATCAGTTTATTGTCTTCGTCTGAATAGAGCAGGGGTCCCCAACCTTTTTTACTCATGAGCCACATTCAGATGTAAAAAAAGTTGGGGAGCAATGCAAGCATGTAAAAAGTTCCTGGGCTGCCAAATTAGGGCTGAGATTGGCTATTTGGTAGCCCCTATGTGAACTGACAGCCTACAGGAGACTCTGTTTGGCAGTACACTTGGTTTTTATAGAACCAAAACTTGCCTCCAAACCAGGAATTCAAAAACAAGCTCCTGCTTTGAGGCCACTGGGAGCAACATTCACGGGGTTGATGATCAACATGTTTCTTGTAAGCCACTGGTTGGGGGCCACTGGCATAGAGAGACCTGTGACTGACATAGAAATGTCAAAGAATAAAATGTGGTACAATTAAAGATTAAAATAAAGTGAAATGGTATGATAATAAAAAGAGACAATGAATGACAAAATATCCCACTCTTCCAAATCAACCCATTGTTGTGTTCCTTCTTTGTTTTGTATTTTCATATTGGCTCTGATAATTCCCTTTTGCCAGATAAAGCCAGATAAATCTCCAGTATGTTGAAGCTTGTCCAGTGATAATCTACCGCCCAATGAGAATGTGCTGCTCAAGGAGAATGTTCTTTCCAGTAAGAATGTGCTGCCCAATGAGAATGTGCTGCCCACTGAAAATGTGCTGCCCAATGAGAATGTGCTGCCCAATGAGAATGTGCTGCTCGGTGAGAATGTGCTGCCCAGTGAGAATGTGCTGCCCAATGAGAATGTGCTGCCCAATGAGAATGTGCTGCTCGGTGAGAATGTGCTGCCCAGTGAGAATATGTTGCCCAGTGAGAATGTGCTGCCCCATGATAATGGTGCCCAGTGATGATGCTGAACTATGCAGGCATAACTTAAAAAACATGAGGCAATTGCAGTTATGAATTTTGCCAATCGATACATGTTATCTTGCCTAGCTGGCAAGATAACATGTTGTGATTGGAAAATGGCGACCGGTGAATGATTGGCAAGATGGCGCCCTACTTCATTAATTGATTGGCAAGATGGTGTCTATTGGTGTGCTATTCCATGAATGTGAACTGATCAGTGACGTCAGACTCATGGTTACGTCTTATGCTATGGACACGTTTGAAAAGGTGGAGTCACATGGGTATTTGAGGACTTGCAGGTTGGGATTCACATTTGTGTACAACATCACTGACGAAGGGGTCAGGCGGCCCTTGAAACGTTTCATTTTGTACTGCGCATAAATAAATATTTGGAGGTACCTCCGTGTACACCGCGTCAAGTCGTAAGAGTGCAACTTTTTTTTCTACTTTTGCTTCGTGACTTGGGGAAAGTTTTCACCGACCGGACCATTGCAGGAACCTATTTACTTTGAAATTCCAAACTGGACACTTGCTGAACACCTTGGAACGTTGGGCGTTCCAGACACGGGGAGTGGAATGTGTATCAGATAATGTCAGGTGCGGGTCGTGCCACGGCAGCTCGTGATTGTCCCAAATGCATGACAGTCAGGGCAGAGGGCTGTTCAGATTTCAGACTTGTGACACATGGACAGGTCATTTTGAAGCAATGTTTTTTTAAATATGAGGAGCCCAAGGTTAGCAGTTCCTCTGGGTCATATTTTGGGTTTAGTTCTCCTTTAAACACCTCTCTCTCTCCCAACACATAACCGTTGCCCCCACGGCGACACAAGAGTTACTGATTCAGTTCCTTATTCTCCCTTAAGAAGATTTAATATCATCAGAAGTCGCCCGAATTCCCCGAGAGACGCGCAGATAATTGCTCCTTCTTTTTTTTTTACACGCACTTTAATGTGAAGTACATTCGCTTGGTTTGTTAGGCTTATTAAATTAAATAGGGTCCCTTCTAAATATGATATGAAGCCGTATAAATATCTTTAAAACAGATAGCGGCTCTTTTCTATTGCCTCTCTCTAAAAATGTGATTGGAGGGAGCCTAATTCTCGTTGCCTAATTGATAGGCTTTGGGAAGTATCTAAATTACAGTGTTTAACGGGCGCATTCTCTATTCTGCTCCATTGCAGCATCGCTCCTTCTTCTCTCTTTTCCCCGCACAAAGGGATTCGTTTCCGAGTATAAAAGTACAGTTCAGATCAATGACATTTTCTTCTCTTATTCAGCCCGCTTAACCCATTGGTGCACTTTAAAGGGGAAGTTAACTAACATTTTGCATAGTAAAACAAGTGGATTGATTAATGATGCCATTTCAATGACTGTAAAGTGATTTGTGTATTTGATTGCTAAAATTGCTGTTCCAAGCACTGCTGGTCCTGACTATATGCAGCAGTAATCGGATTGAATGCAGCCAGGACTCGTGTTTCCACTTGCACGCTTCTGTTACCGCTGTATAGCGCTGTTCAAAGCATTATCGGAGTCTGGCAGGTTAGTATCAAATAATTGGCTGCAATTCACACTACAGCTCTCTTAAAATATTTGATGCGATTGAGCAGGGGGCCCTTTGACTGGGGAGCCACTTTCAACAAGCTTTCTCCAGCCCACCCCCAAATAACTTTAGGCCAACCACAGTAGACCCTTGAGTGGTCCGTCCCACCTCTTTCCCAGGGCTCCCCCTTTGGACTGCTGTATGGTAGTAACTCCGTGGTGTGTTGTTGTTGTTGTTCCATTCTCCTTCAATAACAGAACACGCAAGGCACTGTGGGAAATGACTGCTGGAACTTGTTTTTAATGTACTGTACCTGTAGTCAGAACCAGCAGTGCAGAAAGTAGCAGAGGGCAGACAGATTCTGTCTTTAATAAAATACAGGTAGGGGAAGCATTATCCGGAAACCCACTCCAAATTACGGGGAGGTCATCTCCCATAGAATCCACTATGATCAAATAATTCTAATTTTTAAAAATGATTTCCTTTTTCTGTGTAATAATAAAACAGTAGCTTGTACTTGATCCCAACTAAGATATAATTAATCCTTATTGGAAGCAAAACCAGCCTATTGGGTTTATTAGGGTTTATTTAATGGTTATATTGTTTTCTAGTAGATTTAAGATATGAAGCTCCAAATTATGGAAAGATCCGTTATCTGGAAACCTGTTATCCAAAAGGCTCCGCATTGCTGAAACACCATCTTCAATAGACTTTATTTTATCCAAATAATCCAAATTTGAAAAAAAATGATTTCCTTTTTCTGTGTAATAATAAAACAGTAGCTTGTACTTGATCCCAACTAAGATATAATTAATCCTTATTGGAAGCAAAACCAGCCTATTGGGTTTATTTAATGGTTACATGATTTTCTAGTAGACTTAAGGTATGAAGATCCAAATTACAGAAAGATCCGTTAGGTGGAAAACCCCATGTCCGCAGCATTCTGGATAACAGGTCCCATACCTGTATTTGCTTTCCCTATGTAAAATGTTATATTTAGGGTTATAATGCATTTACAGGATGTTGAATCATTCCCCAATTCTTCTTCTTTCCAACCTGCCCCCCATTTTATTTTTTATTTTATACATTTTTATACATTTATTTCACAGCTTGACTTTTTGTTCAGTCCCTGCCTATTCACTTTCCAGTCTCAAATCCAATCCACGGTTTTGTTACTAGAGAAAATGACCCTAGCGACTGAATTTTTAGCCCTTGCTTCATTTGGATTAGAATCAGGGTGGGGGTTGATATCTCTGATATTGGCAAATGTTATTGTACAACTGCAGGTGACAAATCTCCTGAAAATGCCTCTCCATTGGAAATAACTATAATCGCCGACGGTAAAGCAACCCATCGCTTCATTCTTCCAAAGTTGCCTCTGGAGGCAACTTCGGGCGACTTTAAGATACATAGGTTTTACCATCGGTGATATCAGTTATTTCCCTTGGGAGGCATTTTCGGAAGATTTGTTGCCCACAGTTGTGCATAAATAATCGCGGGGAACAAATCCATGTTTTGCAATTTGTATCCTGCTCTTTGCTTTGTAAATGAACCCTAATATCTATGCAGAGTTGAAAAAACCTGGTGGGCCCCAGTCGGGCGAATCAAATAAAAATGTGCGGCGCCGGTTTTTGCACATGTGCACGGGGCCCCAAATGCGCCAGTCCGACCCTGTATCGATGTTTCAGATATAGGAGTGCCTTAGTTAGTCTCAGTAAGGGCTGAACTATATACACTGTGACTGTCCAAGAGGTAAAAGGGGCCCAGCAGGGTTCTTAATGATCAGCAGTTTCATTATATGTTCATGAAAAATATCATTTTCAAAGTTATTGTTCAGTGTAAAAATAAAAACTGGGTAAATAGTTGAATGTTTCTAATATAGTTAGTTAGGAAAAATGTAATGTATAAAGGCTGGAGTGAGTGGATGTCTAACATAATAGCCAGAACACTACTTCCTGCTTTTCAGCTCTCTTGGCTTCCACTGATTGGTTACCAGGCAGTAACCAATCAGTGACTTGAGGGGGGCACATGGATCATAACTGTTGAATGCTGAGGATCAATTGCAAACTTACTGAACAGTTATGTCCCATGTGGCCCCCCTTATAGTCACTGACTAACTCAGAGTTAGAGAGCTGAAAAGCAGGAAGTAGTGTTCTGACTATTATGTTACACATCCAGTCACTCCAGCCTTTATACATTTATACATTTTTGGCTAACTAACTATATTAGAAACATTTTTTATTTTGCACAGCCTATTTATTTACCCAGTTTTTATTTTTACACTGAATTGTTCCAGTAGCAGGTCAAGTGCCATACACAGGGAAAGCAGCAAGCAGTATTGTATATTCCCAATATTAAAGGGGAACTCCAACCAAATTAAAATAATTTAATAAATGTATAGTGGAAAGTTGCTTAGAATAACTTATTTCAATATGCAAAAAAAAAAACCCAAAAAACAACTTTTTTCCCTTTCAATAGATTCTAGGGGGTGCATTAGGAGTAACGCTCTATTCATGCAGGTCCCCAAAGAGCCCTTTCATATTACTCATATAAACCAGAACCAAGTATAACCAGTAATGTTACACACTTCCTTATATTTTATACACAGACACAATTGCTTTCTTCTTCAGTCCTCTCCAACTTGGCCTTTAAACTGCTCTTAGTCATTAGGGTCTCTAATTTTAGCAGTCAGAGTGTTCCTTCCAATACTGTACCATAAAGACCAGCATGTGTACTCTGATTTTAAGTTTCCCCGCATTTTACATTTAAAATTTACCAATTTATAATGCATTTTGGTGAGTGCATTTCCCTGATTTTAAGTTATGTTTTCCCGGAGTTTACATCAAAATATTGTCCTGATGTTCCCAAAAAATGATTTTTATTCCTCAATGAATGTTATTATTAGTGAAATAAAGAGGCTTAAAATACTAACCAGATGTATAATTTGCCTCTGCCTGTAAATGGTCAATTCCAATGAGTCTGCCCCTTATACAGTCCTGCACCAATCACTTATTGCTTTATACAGTCCTGCACCAATCACTTATTGCTTTATACAGTCCTGCACCAATCACTTATTGCTTTATACAGTCCTGCACCAATCACTTATTGCTTTATACAGTCCTGCACCAATCACTTATTGCTTTATACAGTCCTGCACCAATCACTTATTGCTTTATACAGTCCTGCACCAATCACTTATTGCTTTATACAGTCCTGCACCAATCACTTATTGCTTTATACAGTCCTGCACCAATCACTTATTGCTTTATACAGTCCTGCACCAATCACTTATTGCTTTATACAGTCCTGCACCAATCACTTATTGCTTTATACATTCCTGCACCAATCACTTATTGCTTTATACAGTCCTGCACCAATCACTTATTGCTTTATACAGTCCTGCACCAATCACTTATTGCTTTATACAGTCCTGCACCAATCACTTATTGCTTTATACAGTCCTGCACCAATCACTTATTGCTTTATACAGTCCTGCACCAATCACTTATTGCTTTATACAGTCCTGCACCAATCACTTATTGCTTTATACAGTCCTGCACCAATCACTTATTGCTTTTATACAGTCCTGCACCAATCACGTATTGCTTTATACAGTCCTGCACCAATCACTTATTGCTTTATACAGTCCTGCACCAATCACTTATTGCTTTATACAGTCCTGCACCAATCACTTATTGCTTTATACAGTCCTGCACCAATCACTTATTGCTTTATACAGTCCTGCACCAATCACTTATTGCTTATACAGTCCTGCACCAATCACTTATCGCTTTATACAGTCCTGCACCAATCACTTATTGCTTTATACAGTCCTGCACCAATCACTTATCGCTTTATACAGTCCTGCACCAATCACTTATTGCTTTATACAGTCCTGCACCAATCACTTATTGCTTTATACAGTCCTGCACCAATCACTTATTGCTTTATACAGTCCTGCACCAATCACTTATTGCTTTATACAGTCCTGCACCAATCACTTATTGCTTTATACAGTCCTGCACCAATCACTTATTGCTTTATACAGTCCTGCACCAATCACTTATTGCTTTATACAGTCCTGCACCAATCACTTATTGCTTTATACAGTCCTGCACCAATCACTTATTGCTTTATACAGTCCTGCACCAATCACTTATTGCTTTATACAGTCCTGCACCAATCACTTATTGCTTTATACAGTCCTGCACCAATCACTTATTGCTTTATACAGTCCTGCACCAATCACTTATTGCTTTATACAGTCCTGCACCAATCACGTATTGCTTTATACAGTCCTGCACCAATCACTTATTGCTTTATACAGTCCTGCACCAATCACTTATTGCTTTATACAGTCCTGCACCAATCACTTTAGGTTGTGTATGTGACTGACAGAGAGGCACATGTCCCCCATAGTGTAACATTAACACTGCAATGTTTAACCCTTGTTATTAACACACTAAATATTGTATCTCCAAATTAAACATTCTCCTGTGCTTATATCCTTTCAGTACTTCAGAAAAAGTTACTTTAACACATTTCCCTGATTTTACATTTTCCTGGAATTTACATAATTTTTTCCTGGTCCTCTGAAAAACACAAAATGGGGGTCCTACTGTACTGTGTCAAACGTATGCACTCTGAATCAGTCTTTTGTTGATGTGGGTGCAGGGTCAATGCCTTATGTATAGTTAAAAAGGACCCACACTCCAAAATTAGTAAAATATAAGTGTTTATTCTTCAAACTTGTGCATCCAACGTTTCAGCCCAGATTAGGGCCTTTATCAAGGAACTTTAGAAATGCCCTAATGTGGGCCGAAATGTTGGATGTACAAGTTTGAAGAATAAACACTGATATTTTACTAATTTTGGAGTGCAGGTCCTTTTTAACTATACATAATGTGTTGACCCTGCACCCACATCAACAAAAGACTGGTTCTATCTATAGAAATAAGTCAAATCAACTGGACTTGCTGTGTTTTTTTTTCCCTTGAAGACATTTCACCAGTCATCCAACTTTCTCATTTCAGAATTGAGAAAGCCAGTTGGATGACTGGTGAAACGTCTTCAAGGGAAAAAAACACAACAACCCAGTTGATTTGACTTATTTCTGTAGATATACCATGACCTGGATGAATGAGAATCTTCACAAATGATATTTCACTAATTTGGAGTGCGGGTCCTTTTGAACTATTTATATATATATATATATATATATATATATATATATATATATATATATATATATATATATATATATATATATATATAGGTCTAGTTGTTGCAGTACAGGGAATACAACACCATTAATGGGCAATAAATCAGGTCCCAATGCAAAAAGCACAAATGGAAAAGCGGAGCCTCCTCTCATTATTATGTCTCCTTTATATCCCTGTTGTCTGCTTTGTTCACACTGTGCCATCCCAATGCCCACGTCTGCCAGTGTCTCTGGGCTTTGTCTCTCTGCATTCACCCAGCTGTCTCTCTGTTTGTCTGACACCCCACCTCTCACTTTCTTTCTTTGCCAACCCCCCCGCCGGCTCCCTGTGTCCCTACATTCCTGGCCTCGATGACATTTGCATATTTCTCCCATGGTGCCGTGGCCTCTCTATAAGTGCTGGGGCCTGAGTTCAGAAACGGTCGGACTGATTACTTCTGTTGTTCTCTTGTGACAGCCCATGGCAGTTGGTAGTTATACAGTAGGTAGGTATATGTGAGTATATTGCTCACTATATATTGCTCACTATTACTCCTGTGTTGGGGAATCAGTGGCTGAGTGCTCTGTGATCTCTATATCATATCAGACTATGAACATGTAAAGACAGATTTGTTTATATTTTTATGGTTACACTAATTAATGCTGGGTTACCGTTGAATGGGTCATTGGCAATAAGCGTAGCTCCCACCTTACCCATATTCTCCTAGTGGCCAGTTATTCTTTTGTCTTTTATTAAATTATTAGGATTGATGACAATGCAAGGCATGGGCACATGGATACCATAGTTCAAAGTCAATGTATAGAGGCTTATAGGATAGATGTTGACGGGAGTGCACAATGTATATCTCTAAGGTTCACAAACTGTCGGACTGGCGCCCTTTTGGTGGGGGAATTAATACAGAATGCAAGTTGGGGGGTTAATATCATTGAAACCATTGTAGGGATGTTAAAGGAAAACTATACCCCTAAAATGAACACTTAAGCAACAGATAGTTTATATCATATTAAGTGACATATTAAAGAATCTTACCAAACTGGAATATATATTTAAGTAAATATTGCCCTTTTACATCTCTTACCTTGAACCCTGTTGCATGATGGTCTGTGTGCTGCCTCAGAGATCACCTGACCAGAAATACTGCAGCTCTAACTGTAACAGGAAGAAGTGTTGAAGAAAAAGACACAACTCTGTCTGTTAATTGGCTCATGTGACCTAAGAAGTATAGTTTGTTGGTTTGTTTGTGTGCACTGTGAATCATACGATCCCAGGGGGCTGTCCTTATTTTTTAAAATGGCAATTTTCTATTTAGAATTACCCAATGGCACAGAATACTAAAAAAATATATTATTATGAAAATGGTTTATTTACATGAAGCAGGGTTTTACACATGAGCTGTTTTATGTAATATCTTTCTATAGAGACCTACATTGTTTGGGGGGTATTGTTTTCCTTTAACTCAGCAGGCCTTTTTATCAGAGTGTTTTGACCATACCATGCCCCATTATGTTCTTGGCCATTCCCCCAACCATGCTCCAAATGCCCAATGCTGCCTGTATCAGAGGGATTTTTGGGTTTTACACCTTTTCAAGTTACAGAAATAAAGGATGTTGCATTCAAATTCAGAGACTGGACTATTGTTGCTGGCGACCAAAACGGAGTGACTACCAGAAATTGTATGGGTTGACATATCTTCTATAGGAGGGTGATTGATATAACCATGTTCATAGCTTTACAGGCGAAGATGTGGCCACACTGGTTGTTGGACCAAACAGATTGGAATTAAACCTCAACAAAGTCTCAAAGTTTCTGGTTTATGTGGAATGGTTAGCTTTAGGGTTCCTAAAAAGAACTTTGGCTGCTGGGTGGATACTTTCATAAAACCAAACCATACAACAGTGTACGAAGAATACAGATGGGCACAACAACAATTTTAATGAGATCAAGGGAAATATTTAGAACTATATACCGTATATTCTCTTTCTATTTTAGCAGGGCTGCTGCTGTTTCTCAACTGGCCATATCTGGGCTAAAATTTAAATCAGAATGATGAGATTAACCAGATTGTCATGATATTAGCCCATGTTTTAGCAGTGCTGATTCTATGGGGTCATTACTAGGATCTCTGTGATGACCCAGTGGCACAATCTGAATTGGGAAAACTTTGGAATGACCAACCATGGGGTTCAGTGGCCAAATCTGCCCATGCGCTCCCAGCATTATACCTATAGCACAGGGAAAAGGCAACTTTAAGGGGGTTATTTATCAAAATCCAAAAATATCTCATATATGCTCCTACCAAATCCACACAGGTTTTTTCCCCTTATTTATCAATACATTTTCCCGAAATTTTCCATGCGGGAAACAACTCGAAAAAATCGTGAAAAAAATTGAGTTGTATACATTTTTCAGATTCTCTGCCTGAAAACTGATTTTTTCCTGAAAACCATGAAATCTTTGGATTATTGCACGAAACCCAGAGCAGATCAGCATATCTTCGGGACTTCTCCCACTGACTTATATACAGCCTCGGCAGGTCTGAGATGCCGGATTTTCGAATTCTGAGTGTTTCCATCCTCTGGGTATAATAAATCCCAAAACTTTTTCAAGTTTTTAGCATTTACTGACTTTAATAAATAACCCTCTAAAAGTTTCCAGATCTTGAAAGTCCCTCCTCGCCCCTTGCCTTGATGAAGAGAAAGCCGGAGGCAGTTGGCCTAAAACAGTGACTTATTCCTGTAGAATCATATAACATTCACACGCTGCTTGAGTATCATATTCTAATGCTCTTAATGCAACCTTATCCCATTGGTGTTAGCACCATGTATTACCCTGTATGAGTTCTTGGCAAAGGGATAAATTAATCAGCAAATCCAAAACTACCCTCTTAAGTCTATTTCATTGTCCCTTTGTGTTAATATCTTTTACAGATCAAAAAGTATTTTGTTTGTGGGTATTGTAAGATTCAGCCTTTCGCTCTTTTTTCCAGTTTAGCAGTGCATACAGAATAGAGCCTGCATAGATGCACCACTAAATATCTACATTCTAGAGGAGAAACGATAGAAATGCTAATGCTAAATGCAGAGGTTGGCTTTTGATTTCTTCTGCTGGAATTTAGAGACGCACATCTGAGCTTGTATCCAGCTGGAGATCAAAAATGGAGCCCTCCTTGTATAGGACAAGGAATTATATATATATATATATATATATATATATATATATATATATATATATATATATATATATTGAACTATTTAGCGAGACGCTGCAGGCCAGCATAAATGTTCCCTCTAATTTGTTCTTTGCTATGTGCACAAAAAAAAAATTGGTGCACATGTTTTAAACTTGTGTGCACATTTTGTGCTCAGGTGAAAATAAAATTTTGCATTTGCACACAGAATTCTTTGCGTGCAATTTGTCGTGGACGCTGCCCTCAAAATATGTGTGCGCACACAAATGCACAGCTTTGGCCAACAGAATGCCCAACCTTTTGAACCCGTAAGCAACATTCAGAAGTAAAAAGTATTGGGGAGCAAGACTAGCATGAAAAATGTGTCCGGGAGCCGGGAGCTCCCTCCAGGGAGGTAGTCAGGATCAAGGAGGAAGCCCTCTTGAGGGATCAAAGTCGCAGAGTCCAAAGGGTTAATCAAGCGGAAGGTCAGAGTCCAGGCAAGAGTTCACAGGCAGATCAGGATCAAATGTTCAGGTAGAGAGTCAAAAACCAAAACAG